>NC_057811.1:491213676-491213928 GCF_018294505.1 Triticum aestivum
TTATCGGGGAGGGGGTATATCGACCCCCCCACGTGTTGAAGTTATCGGGAGGGGGTTATATCGACAACGACGACATACATACACGGGAAAATAATGTTATCGAGGAGGGGGTATATCGACCCCCCCTCGTGTTGAAGTTATCCCCCCTCGTGTTGAAGTTATCGGGAGGGGGTAATATCGACAACGACGACATACATACACGGGAAAATAATGTTATCGGGGAGGGGGTATATCGACCCCCCCCCACGTGTT
>NC_057811.1:491213938-491214733 GCF_018294505.1 Triticum aestivum
ATCGACCCCCCCTCGTGTTGAAGTTATCCCCCTCGTGTTGAAGTTATCAGGAGGGGTATATATCGACGACGACAGACCCGATAAAACATAAGAAAACGAAGAAGAAATAAAAAGAGGAGAAGAAGAAAGGAATAGAGGAGAGGATTGAAGAAAAAAAAGAAAAAAAAAGAGGAGAAGAAGAAAGGAATAGAGGAGAAGAAGAAAAAATAGAAAATATTCTATTTTTTCTTCTTCTTCTCCTCTTCTTTTTCTTCTTTTTTCCTCTTCTTATTTATTTCTCCTCTTCTTCCTCTCCTCTTCTTCTTTCTTTCCTCTTCTTATTTTCTTCTTTTCTATCCTTCTTTTTCTTCTTCTTCCCTTCCTAGCTAGATATATAAAACTTTTCTAAAATTGTAACTTTTGCATATATAAAACTTTTCCATGTGGATCATCATTTCTCATATATATCGAATATATATCCATTGTCATATATAAAAAACTTTCTATATATGAACAAAAAACTTTCTATGAACAAAAAAACATTTTTGACATATATATTCATACATTTTGAACATCTACATACATACAATTTTTTTGTTCACATATATATTATAGCCACATACACATATACATCACATATGAACAAAAAAATTAAACTAATAAAAATAAAAAAACATATAGCCACATATGAACAAAAACATATAGCCACATACATACACATATACATTATATATATATGATCAAAAAACAATTAACTAATAAAAAAACAGAGCCAGGGCGGCGGCTCTCACAGCGGGGGCGGCTAGGGCGATGGCG
>NC_057811.1:491214743-491215447 GCF_018294505.1 Triticum aestivum
AAAAAAAAGAGGAGAAGAAGAAAGGAATAGAGGAGAAGAAGAAAAAATTGAATATTTTCTATTTTTTCTTCTTCTCCTCTATTCCTTTCTTTTTCTCCTCTTTTTTTTCTTCTTTTTTCCTCTTCTTATTTATTTCTCCTCTTCTTCCTCTCCTCTTCTTCTTTCTTTCCTCTTCTTATTTTCTTCTTTCCTATCCTTCTTTTTCTTCTTCTTCCCTTCCTAGCTAGATTTATAAAACTTATCTAAAATTGTAACTTTTGCATATATAAAACTTTTCCATGGATCATCATTTCTCATATATATCGAATATATATCCATTGTCATATATAAAAACTTTCTATATATGAACAAAAAACTTTCTATGAACAAAAAAACATTTTTGACATATATATTCATACATTTTGAACAACTACATACATACAATTTTTTTTGTTCACATATACATTATAGCCACATACACATATACATCACATATGAACAAAAAATTAAACTAATAAAAATGAAAAAAATATAGCCACATATGAACAAAAACATATAGCCACATACATACACATATACATTATATATATATATGATCAAAAAAATTAAACTAATAAAAAAACAGAGCCGGGGCGGCGGCTCTCACAGCGGGGGCGGCTAGGACGATGGCGACGGCGGGGGCGGCGAGGGCGCCGGCGCGCGGGGGCGGGCCGGGCAGGGGGCTC
>NC_057811.1:491216458-491223694 GCF_018294505.1 Triticum aestivum
GCCTTTGGTCCCGGTTGGTGGCACCAACCGGGACTAAAGGGGGGCATTGGTCCCGGTTGGTGCCACCAACTGGGACCAAAGGCCTTGCGCTGCCCGCGGCCAAAAGTTTAGTCCCACCTCGCTAGTTGAGAGGGGCTCGGAGTGGTTTATAAGCCCCACTACGGCTGCCCTCTCGAGCTCCTCTCAAATGCAGGCTTACGGGCCTAATGTCACACTGTGCTGTCTGTGGGTCTATTGGGCCTTCTGCGGGCCTGAATCCTAGCCTAGGTTGGGTTTCTAGTCGTATTCAGGCCGTGGTGGCCAAATAGGTGGCAGTTTTTTAAAAAAAAATCCAGTTTTTTGGTTCTGTTTTTTGCATTATTTATTTTCTTTTGATTTTTGCTTTATTTTTTAATTCTTTTTTCTTTTAGGTCAGCAAAATTATAAACTGTCTGTTAGTGCCATTAGTTTTAGAAAAAATATAAACTTTCTATTAGTGCCATTAGTTCTTTATGAAAATTCTTTTTGCTGTATTTAGATTTTTTTTCTTTTTTGCTATATTTATTTTGTTTTGTTCTACTTACAACAAAAAACTTATTTATTTTATTTTATTTTATTTTGTTTCTAATTACTTATTTATTTTACTTTATGATAATTCTTTTTGCTATTAAAGTTTCTATCAAAAAAAGTTCTTTATGAAAATTATTTTTGCTTTTAATGATTAAAAATAAAAAAGAGGCGCAATGCTCGTTGAAATTCTTCAAGCCTTTCGGAATAGTGTAGACTGCACTGCACATAGCTCCATGCAGTCTACCTTATTCCTCAAGGCTTGAAGCTAAGCAACGTGAGCATTGCGCCTCTTCTTCATCGTCTCTGCACTCAGGGCTTATAAACCACTCCTAGTGCCTCTCAGCTAGCGAGGTGGGACTAAAAAACTGCTTAGTAAGAAACTCTAGTACCGGTTCGTGCCACGAACAGGTACTAAAGGTGCTCGTGGGGCTACAGCCTCATTAGTACCGGTTCGTGGCACCAACAGGGACCAAAGGGTGGAATTGGTCCCGGTTCGTGCCACCAACCGGGACCACTGGCCTTGCACAGCGGCATGGTGGTGAGTTTAGTCCCACCTCGCTAGCTAAGAGAGAGCCGCACCTGTTTATAAGGTGCGGTGCGCCTGAGCTGTCGAGCTCCTCTCTAAAGCAGGCTTATGGGCCTAACCTCTCTGTACATGCCAGTGGGCCTACTGGGCCTTCTGCGGGCCTGAATCCTGGCCCATGGATGGGTTTCTAATCGTATTCAGGCCGTGGTGGCCCAGTAGGTGGCATAATTTTTAATTTTTGGCCTGTTATTTTTCATGCATTTACTAATTATTTTGAGCTATAAGACCCTAAAATTGAAAAGCATTTCAAATGAACTCTGAAAAGGTTGAAAGTTGGCATGGTATCATCATTTCATCCACATAGCATGTGCAAGAAAGTTGAGAGGGTTACGAAAAAAACTAGATGCACTTCTTGTACAAAACGGACAATGGTATCATACTCGTCTATTACAAAGTTGGCATGGTATCATCATAATAGTTGCAGGAGAAAGTCTTCACTTTTTCTTCGCTTGTGTCATTTGCTTATTGCGCCGTAACCATGGATAATCTTCATCGTTTATCAGGATGCTTGGGTCAGCCTTGACTTTGAAGGGAGGAATTTCATGAAACTTTTCATAATCTTCAGACATGTCTGTCTTGCCCTCCACTCCCACAATGTCCCTTTTTCCTGAAAGAACTATGTGGCGCTTTGGCTCATCGTATGATGTATTCGCTTCCTTATCTTTTCTTTTCCTCGGTCTGGTAGACATGTCCTTCACATAGATAACCTGTGCCACATCATTGGCTAGGAAGAACGGTTCGTCAGTGTACCCAAGATTGTTCAGATCCACTGTTGTCATTCCGTACTGTGGGTCTACCTGTACCCCGCCTCATGACAGATTGACCCATTTGCACTTAAACAAAGGAACCTTAAAATCATGTCCGTAGTCAAGTTCCCATATGTCCATTATGTAACCATAATATGTGTCCTTTCCCCTCTCGGTTGCTGCATCAAAGCGGACACCGCTGTTTTGGTTGGTGCTCTTTTGATCTTGGGCAATCGTGTAAAATGTATTCCCATTTATCTCGTATCCTTTGTAAGTCAATACAGTCGAAGATGGTCCCCTGGACAACGAGTACAACTCAGCACAAACAGTGGTGTCACCTCTGAGACGTGTTTCCAACCAACTGCTGAAAGTCCTGATGTGTTCACATGTAATCCAGTCGTCACACTGCTCCGGGTGTTTGGAGCGCAGACTGTTCTTGTGTTCATCGACATACGGGGTCACCAAGGTAGAGTTCCGTAGAACTGTGTAGTGTGCTTGAGACCAAGAATATCTGTCCCTGCATATTATTGAGTCCCCCCTCCAAGCGTGCCTTTTCCAGTCTGTCTTCCCTCATACCGCGATTTAGGGAGACCTATCTTCTTAAGGCCAGGAATGAAGTCAACACAAAACCCAATGACATCCTCTGTTTGATGGCCCATGGAGATGCTTCCTTCTGGCCTAGCCCGGTTACGGACATATTTCTTTACGACTCCCATGAACCTATCAAAGGGGAACATATTGTGTAGAAACACGGGCCCCAGAATGACAATCTCGTCGACTAGATGAACTAGGACGTGCGTCATGATATTGAAGAAGGATGGTGGGAACACCAGCTCGAAACTGATAAGACATTGCGCCACATCACTCCTTAGCCTTGGTATGATTTCTGGATCGATCACCTTCTGAGAGATTACATTGAGGAATGCACATAGCTTCACAATGGCTAATCGGACGTTTTCCGGTAGAAGCCCCCTCAATGCAACCGGAAGCAGTTGCATCATAATCACATGGCAGTCATGAGACTTTAGGTTCTGGAACTTTTTCTCTGGCATATTTATAATTCCCTTTATATTCGACGAGAAGCCCGTCGGGACCTTCATACTGAGCAGGCATTCAAAGAAGATTTCTTTCTCTTCGTAAGAGCGTAGCTGGCAGGACCTTCATACTGCTTCGGTGGCATGCCGTCTTTTTCGTGCAAACGTTGCAGGTCCTCCCGTGCCTCAGGTGTATCTTTTGTCTTCCCATACGCGCCCAAGAAGCCTAGCAGGTTCACGCAAAGGTTCTTCGTCACGTGCATCACGTCGATTGAAGAGCGGACCTCTAGCTCTTTCCAGTAGGGTAGGTCCCAAAATAAAGATTTCTTCTTCCACATGGGTGCATGTCCCTCAGCGTCATTCGGAACAGCTAGTCCGCCGGGACCCTTTCCAAAGATTACGTGTAAATCATTGACCATAGCAAGTACATGATCACCGGTACGCATGGCGGGCTTCTTCCGGTGATCTGCCTCACCTTTGAAATGCTTGCCTTTCTTTCGACATTGATGGTTGGTCGGAAGAAATCGACGATGGCCCAGGTACACATTCTTCCTGCTTTTGTCCAGGTATATACTTTCAGTGTCATCTAAACAGTGCGTGCATGTGTGGTATCCCTTGTTTGTCTGTCCTGAAAGGTTACTGAGAGCGGGCCAATTGTTGATGGTTACAAACAGCAACGCGTGCAGGTTAAATTCCTCCTGTTTGTGCTCATCCCACGTACGTACACCGTTTCCATTCCACAGCTGTAAAAGTTCTTCAACTAATGGCCTTAGGTACACATCAATGTCGTTGCCGGGTTGCTTAGGGCCTTGGATGAGAACTGGCATCATAATGAACTTCCGCTTCATGCACATCCAAGGAGGAAGGTTATACATACATAGTCACGGGCCAGGTGCTGTGATTGCTGCTCTGCTCCCCGAAAGGATTAATGCCATCCGCGCTTAAACCAAACCATACGTTCCTTGGGTCAGCTGCAAACTCAGCCCAGTACTTTCTCTCGATTTTTCTCCACTGCGACCCATCAGCGGGTGCTCTCAACTTCCCGTCTTTCTTATGGTCCTCACTGTGCCATCGCATCAACTTGGCATGTTCTTCGTTTCTGAACAGGCGTTTCAACCGTGGTATTATAGGAGCATACCACATCACCTTCGCAGGAACCCTCTTCCTGGGGGGCTCGCCGTCAACATCACCAGGGTCATCTCGTCTGATCTTATACCGCAATGCACCGCATACCGGGCATGCGTTCAGATCCTTGTACGCACCGCGGTAGAGGATGCAGTCATTAGGGCATGCATGTATCTTCTGCACCTCCAATCCTAGAGGGCATACGACCTTCTTTGCTGCGTATGTACTGTCGGGCAATTTGTTATCCTTTGGAAGCTTCTTCTTCAATATTTTCAATAGCTTCTCAAATCCTTTGTCAGGCACAGCATTCTCTGCCTTCCACTACAGCAATTCCAGTACGGTACCGAGCTTTGTGTTGCCATCTTCGCAATTGGGGTACAACCCTTTTTTGTGATCCTCTAACATGCGATCGAACTTCAGCTTCTCCTTTTGACTTTCGCATCGCGTCCTTGCATCGACTATGACCCGGCGAAGATCATCATCATCGGGCACTGGTTCCTCTTGATCTTCAGCAGCTTCCCCCTTTGCAGCATCATTGGGCACATCGTCTGGTTCCTCTTGATCTTCAGCAGCTTCCCCCGTTGCAGCATCACCGTATTCAGGGGGCACATAGTTGTCATCGTCCTCTTCTTCTTCGCTGTCTTCCATCATAACCCCTATTTCTCCGTGCCTCGTCCAAACATTATAGTGTGGCATGAAACCCTTGTAAAGCAGGTGGGTGTGAAGGATTTTCCGGTCAGAGTAAGACTTCGTATTCCCACATATAGGGCATGGACAACACATAAAACCATTCTGCTTGTTTGCCTCAGCCACTTCGAGGAAATCATGCAAGCCCTTAATGTACTCGGAGGTGTGTCTGTCACCGTACATCCATTGCCAGTTCATCTGCGTGCATTATATATAATTAAGTGTGTCAAAAACCATTACAGAACATCATGAATAGATAATTAAGTGACCAAATTAATAGAAGTTCATCATCACATTAGAACCAAAGTACCTACATAGTTCTCATCTAACAACATATATATAGCTCTCTAGAGCATCTAATTAATTAAACCATACATTGAAACTATGTAAAACATTTCAATGCGAAAACAAATGCGATCATAATCGCAACCAAGGTAATAATTGATCCAACGGCATAATGATACCAAGCCTCGGTATGAATGGCATATTTTCTAATCTTTCTAATCTTCAAGCGCATTGCATCCATCTTGATCTTGTGATCATCGACGACATTTGCAACATGCAACTCCAATATCATCTTCTCCTCCTCAATTTTTTTTATTTTTTCCTTCAAGTAATTGTTTTCTTCTTCAACTAAATTTAACCTCTCGACAATAGGGTCGGTTAGAATTTCCGGTTCAACCACCTCCTAGATAAATAAAATCTATGTCACGTTGGTCGGTATATTTGTCATAAACAATATATGAACCAAATAGTTATAAAAAGATAATATATACCACATCCGAATCATAGACAGGACAAGGGCCGACGGGGGCGGATACCAAAACCATCGCACAATGGAATAGGAAGGAATAATAAAAGTAACAAAATTAGACAAGTAACTATCTAAAGTAAGAATTTTTTCCTTTCAGAAAGAAGATAAGAACAAGAGGCTCACCACGGTGGTGCTGGCGACGAGATCGGCGCGGGCGATCGACGGCGGTGAAGATGGGGACGGGACGTGACGGACCGCTAAACCTAGACAAATCTCGGGGAAAATGGAGCTCGGAGGTCAAGTTTCGAGAGGACAAAGATTAACTAGTGTGGCTCAGACATTTCATCGAACACCTCATGTGCATAGGAGGTGAGCTAGAGCACCCAAATGCCCTCCCCTCGCCGGCCAGAAAAAACAGAGCACTCTGGAGTGCTCTGCTGTGGCGATGGGGTATATATAGGGAACTCATTGGTCCCGGTTGGTGGCACCAACCGGGACTAAAGGCCTTTGGTCCCGGTTGGTTCCACGAACCGAGACCAATGCCCCCTTTAGTCCCGGTTGGTGGCACCAACCGGGACCAAAGGCCTTGTGCTGGAACTGGCGCGGTGTGGTGGGATGTTTAGTCCCACCTCGTTAGCCGAGAGGCTTCGACAGTGGTTTATAAGCGCAGCTGCGCTGACCACTTCGAGCTCCTCTCAAATGCAGGCTTACTGGGCCTTCTGCGGGCCTGAATCCTGGCCCATGGATGGGTTTCTAGTCGTATTCAGGCCGTGGTGGCCCAGTAGGTGGCATAATTTTTTCCTCTGTTTTTTTTCTCTTTTGCTTTATTTGTTTTGTTTTGTTTCTACTTACAACAAAAAACTTATTTATTTTATTTCTAATTACTTATGTATTTTACTTTAATTATTTTATTTTTATTTATTTTACTGCTGCTATTTTTATTTATTTTACTGCTGCTATTTTTACTTAATTTATTAAGGTTTATTTATTGTAGTTACTATAGTTTATTTTATTTTATTTTATTAAGGTTTACGAGCTGTGGGAGGGACGAGGGGTAGCGACGTGCTGTGGGACACGATGCAGGGGCCGAGGAGGGAATTTAGGGTTAAGTTTTTATACGGGAACGGTTAGACGGGCTTTAGCGGGCTTTCACCGGGCTTGTGGGGTTTTACCAGGTCATCGATGAGAGTTTCCAAAAATGTCCTTAGCAATCCGTCATGGATTAACAGGTTTCTTGTAGTGATATGTCGAGCACAATGAGTGGTGATCCTCCGGCCTCCCACTCGCACGCAGCCGCCGCCACCCTCCCGCTCGCTCGCCGCCGCCGTCGTCACCAGTCCCGGCCATGGCGCCGCCGCTGCCGTCGTGCCCCTGAAGACCTATTCATCTTGCCTGAAGGTGATCCTATGTCAGATCCTCCACTTAACCCGTGTGGACCGGCTCGTGGGTCACTGACAGTGGGTCCCGTGGGCCCACTGGTCAGGTTTGACCAGTCGCCCCCGCCTCCTTCCTCCTCTGGCCGAACAGAGGCGGGGCTCCAGCGAACGGCGGCTCCTCGCGGGGTCCTGAGGGCGGGGATGGATCCGCCAGGCCGGGGCGGTCCTCCCGGTGGTCGAGGAGGTGGCGGGGATGGAGGGAGTCGCCGGCGGCGAGCTCTGCGGCGGACGGCAGCTTCGGGAGGTTTGGGGCTTTGGCCTACGGTGGTTCCCCGACGCAGCTGAGGGTTTGGGCGGGCTCCGCACGGTCGAGGGGAGG
>NC_057811.1:491223959-491269459 GCF_018294505.1 Triticum aestivum
CGGAGGGCGGCGGCGGCTGTACTGGCCGGAGATGGGGAAGAAGACCCTCCCTGGTCATTGCCTGCTATGGGGGTGCTAGGTGGGCTGGCTTGAGGTCGCCTGAGGGACTGGACGGACTCAGGGGCTCCTTATATAGGCGGCCGGAGTCGGTTCCAACGGCAGCCATGGATAAGAACGGCGAACCACCATTCTCTAGCCTGCAGGACGTCGTGGCGGCGACGGGCACTAGTGGACGAGCTCGCGGATAAGCTTGGACTGCTCCAGAGGCGAGCTGGCAAGCGGCTGTGGCTCGGGCGGCGCCGTCCATGGCAGGGGCCTGCTGTGGCCGGCCGTCGTGCCCCTGAAGACCTATTCATCTTGCCTGAAGGTGATCCTGTGTCAGATCCTGCACGATACCTCATCACTACAACACGTTGGCGGCGGTGTATGAGGCGTCCATGGCCCTGGTGGCGCCTTCAAGGGAGGACGCATGATCTTCAAGGGAGGACAGATCCACTTAGTAGCGTCTTTGTTCATCCAGGTTTGACGATTCATCTTTTCATTATCTAGTCTCTCAGGGATGTCAAACGTACCCTCAACAACTAACGTCAGCATTTATTTTGTTCTGTAGTGAACCCCCTCGATGAATGCATGTCTGTTGCCGTGGCTAGAGAAAATTCTACATATCCACATCCTGATAACCAACAAGATACGTAGCAGCTTTGATATGGAGGTATTTTCCTTCACTGCGTGCTTTTTCTTTGTGCCCTTTACTGTACTGTAGTAGCATTTGCTAAATTGCATTGAGAGAATAGGACGGCACAACAAGCTAGGGCTTCAAGAAAACCAACCAAATTCCTTTTTTTTGGATCAACCAACCAAATTGCTGTAATAGCACGATCCGCAAGACCTAGAAGGGATCTACACATGACATCGGTGGCTTCTCCTCCGCCTGCTATTTGCCGCTTTGACACCGTTGACAGATCCGAGTTCCACCTGCTAGGCTCAAATGGTAGATGTTACGGGCAACTGTATGTGAATCCCACTCCAAAGGATCGCCCTTCTCTATCCCAGATATGGCGGTTATGGAGTTGATGGCTCGTGTTTTTTTTCTCTTTTGCTTTATTTTTTTTGTTTTGTTTCTACTTAGAACAAAAAACTTATTTATTTTATTTCTAATTACTTATGTATTTTATTTTTATTTATTTTACTGCTGCTATTTTTATTTATTTTACTGCTGCTATTTTTACTTAATTTATTAAGGTTTATTTATTGTAGTTACTATAGTTTATTTTATTTTATTTTATTAAGGTTTATTTAGTTTTATTTATTTTATTAAGGTTTATTTATTTTATAAATATAAAAAAATGAACATAGATGCGCTTATAGAGAAAATTAAACCTAAATTCACAGTAAATTTCAATTTACTGTGAATTTAGGTGAAATTCCCTGTATAAGGCCATCTATTTTCACTTTAAGAGAAGCTCAACAAGGCATAGAGGGACGGACTTATAAACTGGTGTGAGCACCCTTCGGTTGGCGAGGTGGGACTAAACACTGGCCGCAACTAGGACCAGCCCTTTAGTCCCGGTTTGTGGTATGAACCGGGACTAAAGGGTGGTGGGTCAGGAGCGTGGCCCATTGGTCCTGATTTGTCCCACCAACCGGGACCAAAGGGTCCGGACGAACCGGGACCAATGCCCCCACGAGGCCCGGCAGGCCCCTGGCCGCACGAACCGGGACCAATGCTCACATTAGTCCCGGTTCGTGACTGAACCGGGGCTAATGTGAAAACTGTCCTGTGACCTAAGCCCTGTTTTCTACTAGTGTTGAAAGGCTTTGCTGGTTACATCTCATTCCCTTACAGGATAACACAAGCAATGAAATGTGCAGCAATGCAAAATTTACAAAAATGCAGTTGGTCATACATGCTTGCTGTAATACAAATATATGTAGGGGAAAAGCAATAATCAGGAGAATGATCGCAAGTCGAATAAAAATAAAATACAGAGGTGATGCATGATGTAACATATAGTCATAATAGCTGGGCGAGTGACAAATATAGGGGAAACCAAGATTGAGGGTAAACAAAGGAGGCTAACCATTAATTTTGAATGAGATAAACGAAGGCAAAATATACTGCCTTAACGCCAACACACAAAACACTAAATAATCCGCATCTTCCTCACTTGGAATTCTACAAACCCACGTCCCTCATGTAAATTTGTAACTCTGTATTTGGAGACACAAACATCAACTAAAAGTGAAACGAGGGATCATTTAGTAACAATCAAACTCACTATTAATGCATTCAGATAATAATGAAATTTACATTTCGTGATATAAGAAAAAGGGGACTCGTTAAAGCAAACCATCCGCAGTTCATCACCAAACACAGAAATCGACTATAACAAGAAGCTAGAAGATAGTTCACAACAGGAATCAATCATACCGCTAGACTTACATGTGTCGCATGATAACAAAATGTATATAAGATGGATAAAAACTAATTCTTCAGAATATACTTTGCCAGTTGTATAGTACCTGCCACCTGGCTTCGATGGTGTTGAGATCATTTTCAAATGAGCCGGCGAGGACCCAAATCTGGGACAGATTGAACTCCATGATTGAAGAAAACAGCACCACCACATGTTTAGTCTCGACATTGCGCCGTAGAAGTACCCGCCGGTCATTCATCGACAGTGACACTGGCAGAACATCAAGTTAGCAAATGGACCAGATGGCAACGACACACAAAACTAATTGAACTATGGAGAAGTAAACACACCAGTAGCGTCGTGTGGCGGCTTATTGATCTACCAAACATAGAAATGAAATTTCAATACTCTAAGAATGCATTCATTCACATAAAAAAGGAAGATTAATTGGAACTAAAAGGAACAAAAAGGCGGGCATGCTTGTATTCTGTCGGCTAGCAATCTGAACTATCATGAAAATGAGGAGATCTGGAGAGGTGAACAAATTAAACTCTACTTGGTACACTATAAAAAAAGCATATGAGCAAATAGGCACCCACAAAGACACAGAAAACAGCCTACAGAAGAATTGGCTGACCATGGTTATAATTCAAGAAACAGAAAACTTATGCTTGTTCAGTAACAAAAAAAATTGGCTGACCATGCTTATAATTCAAGAAACTATAGTTCCATCATCTTCTTGTCCTATGATAAATTTGCAACATGGACATGGTTATAAACATTTGTCAAATCATTGGTCACAAGACAAACAGGTTAACTTCAGCGCCAGCTTGAACCAAAGAGTGCATCTGAGAAGTAATACAGATGACCTAGGCTACAAGTAATTCATGAATTACAGAACAATAACTTGTGTTAATAGGTTGGTAGAACATGAAGGCACGTCTAGCTATAAGTTGATGGCCTGATGGATTAAAAAATCCTCAGTGAAACATTTAAGGATCCAAACAAGGGAGGTAACAAACTTGACTGAAGTATAAGTGATAATTCTTCAGTTGTCTGCGGCACCACATATTTATTTTAAGAAGGGCCTTGTCCACCAAATCAACAACGCACTTCATTCTCTGTATATGCGTTAGCATCACATATCTTCTTGAGCATCAGACATCTTGGACTTACATAGCTAGAAAAATTTCCCATTAGAAAGAGAGAGATAGAGAGATGCGAGAGAGAGGGAGGAGACCTTGCCGAGCTGTTGGTCATGGGTCAGAGTTCCATTGATGGTGGAGGCGGCGGCCGAGATCCATGGCGGCGTGTGGTGGGGAGATGGTGAGAGAAGGAGAGAAGGGGTGGGGGCGCCGGCAGATTTGGGCCTCTTCCTCACCCGCCGTTCGGCGGCGCGGGCAGATTTGGCCGTTTCTGCGGCGAGGCCGACGTCGGCGGGTTGGATGTGGCAGCGCGGGGCGGCGGAGCAGAGGCAAGAGCGAGGGAGACGAGGAGGTCGCGTGCGAGCAGGGAGAAAGGGGAACGCGTGCAGTGCGAGCGCCAGGGGAGATATTTTCTGAGAGCCGTTTTTGTCGGGTTCGATCGTACGTGGCACACGCGAGCGAGCGCCCTTGATGCGCACGTTAATGCTTCTCGATGTTTTTAATTTTTTTTTTTGAGGAATCTCGATGTTTGCTGCATGAGCTGTATGTTAGACAGGTGAGATCAAACACCCGGCGGTAGCTCCGAAACAAGCCCACGAAGCAGCGACGGTAGCTCTCCGAACGCTGCTATCCTGACACAGCACAGCCCATGCAGCATACACCTAGACTAATCACAGCCTGGTACATCGCCCCATACGCAGCACACGCGCCACGTGGAGGGCTTCTTTGTGACAGAGCTGCCAGCACGACCCCACAGGGCAGTGAGCCAAAAGCGGCAAATGGCCTCAGAGGGCTTATAGTTAGCCCGGCAAACTAGCACCGTCAACGAAAAATTACAGTATCGGCATGATGCACCACGAGGATATATTTGGCGATACACCTTTTCAGAGTTTCCAAGAAACATCTTAGAAACGTCAATCCAATTGGCGCAATTCCTTAGGAACCGCATGTAGGAAATAACAGTATGTCTTGGACGACTACAACATACATATGTAGGCTATTTTTTTTTAAATAATACATTTTTTTATTAAATTACAGAAATATTACGCTGAAAAAAGATTTTTCAAAAATAATACACCGTCGGCCCGCTGCAGGCCGACTGAGCCCAGTCAGCCCACAGCAGGCCGACTGGTGGCCCATCAGCTTGCTGCTGGCCGATTGGGCTGTCGGCCACCAGATCAAGCCCAGTCGGCCTGCAGTTGGCCGACAGGGTCCAGTCGGCCTGCAGCTGGCCGATAGGCCTGCAGTGGGCCGACTAGGCTCAGTTGGCCTTCTGTGGGCCGACTGATGCATGCCATAATTTTTTTTTCCAAATGATCGCTGGTTTTTTTTGTATTACTTTAACGTATTCCGGACAATCCTTTCCCGCCACCCGCCACCCGTTTCCCGCCACCCTTTCCCGCCACCCGTTTCCCGCCACCCGTTTTCCGCCACCCATTTCCCGCCATACCGCAGTCGTTCTTTCCCGCCATTTTCTCCTGTCTACCTATAAAACCCCCTTCAGACGGAGGTGGATAAGCATTGCAGTGTAGTGTAGTTGAGATGTCCCATTATCCTTTCGATCGTAGTTTTCACCCTGGGATGAGCAGGACTCTTCTGAGGCTAGCTACCGATTTCAGGATGGATAATAGGATAGTTCCATGGGACGAACTCACCGGTAGTGACACCATAATGAATGAGTTGGCTCACCAATTACGTAGGTCTGGGTGGCCTGAAAGGACCTATGAGGAGGTACGTAAAGAACTTCTTAGGTTGCATGACAGGTGGAAGAAGGTAGTGGTGCCGAAGAGTGAAACTTTCAGAAGGATTGCAGCAAATAATCCATGTTTATGGACTAAGGAGAGCGAGGACGAAGATGATATCTTCATGCCGCCGCTTCCGGGTTCTGCATCGTCGAAGGGCAAGAGTTCTTCATCATCGAAGGGCAAGGTTTCTGCATCGTCGAAGGGCAAGAGTTCTTCATCGTCGAAGGGCAAGAGTTCTGCATCGACCGAGGATGACGATGATGACTTCATGTAGTTTTTATGCTGTATGTTGTGAGTTCAGTTACGTGCCATTTAATTTAGATGTAGTTCTATCTAGTTGTTTGTAATGTCTCGTTGTATGAATATTATGTTCTATCTAAATATGATCTTATAGTTTCGATAACAGAGTACTAAAATAGAGTAGGCATATGTCTCGTACATAAGTACATAGTCATTTTTCTCATACATAGAATAGACATAAGTCTCACACAGAAATAGATGGTAATGTCTCTACTGATAGATAGGAGCGTCAATGACGACGTCTGGCCTGGCGGGGAGGCGGATCTCGAATGACAAATTCATCACATATAACTCGGTTTCCTGTAGCAATGCAACTCAACAACCCTTTTCCATTCCCATTCACTCAGCATTTCTTGAATCTTGCCATCATCAGTTATGTCAATCAATTTTCTTTCCCCAGGGCCATCTGACTGCTTCCTGCTGACATAGTACACAAAATCGTCTTCCTTCAACCCTTGCTTCAACATGAATTTAGTCTTCAACCAATCAAAAGTGAGGTCCACTTCACTAACTTGCACAACACTTGGAGAAAAGCCTTGGACATGAACAATAGGGCTAAGCACACACTGAGTACCCTTAGCCATCTGCAACACACAAATCACATTGAGTACCTAACCTACCCCTTAATATCCCCACTAACAAATATTAGACATGTCTATATATTACGAAGCTATATATTACAGAATATTAACGGAGCAACTAATACAATTCACCCACCTACAAGTATATTACGAATATTTGCCGTAGCAACTACAAATATTGACAGATTAATATATTTGACTGGACTGCCTATATTACGGACCTTTTTCTGGACTACTACATATACTGACACTCCTAAATACTTGACATCCACATATAGGACGGATTATTACCGGAGCAACTACACATTTTTACACAACTAATTAGTTGACATCTAAATATATTAACAAATACTACCGGAGCGCCTACGAAAAATAAAATGTGGGCTGAAATATACCCTTGAAGCGTGCGTGCGAACGAAGAACGACGAACGGCGGCCACCAAACTGCCGGTGCTCGGCTCCAACGAAGAACGACGAACAACAGCTTCACCTCCACCACACTGCCCCAACTTCACCACCACCACACTGCAATGCTTATCCAGCTCCGTCTGAAGGGGGTTTTATAGGTAGAGAGGAGAAAATGGCGGGAAAGAACGACTGCGGTATGGCGGGAAAGGGTTGGCGGGAAATGGGAGGAGGGAAACGGGTGGCGGGAAACGGGTGGCGGGAAATAGGAGGAGGGAAACGGGTGGCGGGAAACGGGTTTCTGCATCGATCGAGGATGACAATGATGACTTCATGTAGTTTTTATGCTGTATGTTGTGAGTTCAGTTACGTACCATTTAATTTAGATATAGTTCTATCTAATTGTTTGTAATGTCTCGTTGTATGAATATTATGTTCTATCTAAATATGATCTTGTAGTTCCGATAACAGAGTTGTTGAGGATATAAACCTTAGAGTCACCCGCCAGGAGGGGCCGTGTTACTCATAAGGGTCATCACCTGAAACCCGGCGCCAAGCTTGAAGACGGTGGGCCGAAGGTGGGCTTAAGACCCGGATATAGCTTAAGGCCTGTAGTTGTAACCATCATTATGGTAGAACTTGTAGTGCAAGGCAAGAATAATTGAGAGTCCGAGCCGGACACTTTTATGAGCCGGCCGGGACTCTGAGAGCTGCTGGGCGTCAACCTCTCTATATAAAGGGACGACCCGGCGACGGTTTGAGGACAAGAAAGATCTCATCTAGAGCCAGGCATAGCAGTTAAGCTCCCTGGTCATCGAAACCCTAATCAATACCACCTCAACTGGACGTAGGCTTTTACCTTCACCGTAAGGGGCCGAACCAGTATAAACCCTCGCGTTCCTTGTCCCGTTTAACACCTTCAAGCTTCCTAGCGGCGATGGCTCCACGACTAAGTCCTAGCTTGAGGACATCTGCCCTGACAATTCCATGACAGTTGGCGCCCACCGTGGGGCCAGCGCACGGTGGATTTGTGTTCTTGAAGGGCAACTTCGAAGGGCTCAAGGGATACGCTGTGGGCCGGATGACCAAGAGTCGTCACGGCAAGCTCTACATCGACGATGCAAGCTGGGGCCCCGATGCCGGCTCAATCGAGTACGGATACCGGGTCCCCTTCAGCGGAATTCATGTCTTCATTGGCAAGATTGGTGAGCCGGGCCCTGAGCCGGATCTCTGCGCCGATCTCATCGAGACGGCTCAGAGCGCATGACCCGCCCGGGCCCTGCCTGCCCTGAAGCATGCTTTTGTGGGATGTGTCCATGGAGGGCACTCTGATAGATCTGGATCTGGTGATGAGGCGGCCGCCTGCTCTGACGGTGAATCGTCCACAGATGAGTCAAACTCGTTGTATCAACTTCAAGATGGTAGGCTCATGGGTTGTTCCGATGGTGACAGTATTCCGGACCCGTTTGAGCCGCCGAGCCAGGTCGGAATCTTCATGGCCGGTGTGCAGCCTGTTCAGAACCCTGCTGCTGGGGCAGGAAACCCGGTGCCCTCGCCGGCTCAGGTGCTGATGGATCTCACGGACAAGATGACGGTCCTGTTGACCGCCGCGGTTGACCCGGCGGATCAAGCTCAGCAAGACGCGGAGGTGGCGCAGTTAAAGTTAGATCTCGTGAAAGCCAAAGAGGAGCTGGCAGCGGAAGGGATCAAGATGGCTACAGAGAGGGCGGCTCTCGACGCCCAGACTCGGTTGATTCAGGCGCAGTCCTTCCGGCTCACAATGGATCAGAACGCGTCCAATGAGGTCATGAGAAGGAGGCATCAAAAAGCCCAATCTCGACTCCCTCCGGTTTACGATCCTTGAAACCTCTTCAACACACCAGGTGCAGGGTCTAGTAACCCGCCAGGGATCATAGTGCCCGGGTCTGGGACCCCTGTTCAGCCACAAGTGATGGGGCCTCCCCGGGTGAACCCTGCCCCGCCTCAGTATGTGCCAATACCACCGGGTCATTATGCTAACCCGCTGGAGAACATGGTCGCCGCAGCAGCACGGCTGGTGGCTCTCCCCATTGACGGTGACTCCCCGACGGCTATTGAAACCCGCCGGGTCAGGGAACTCCTTCAGACAGCACTGGCGCAGCAAGAGGCGTACTCTTACAGCCGGGACAGGATCCACTCGACCCCTCGTCCAGGCCGGAGCCCGAGTTATAGCAGACACATGATCTCAGCGACCGGCTCAAGTAATGTCCGACGCCATGACCCGCCCCCTGTCCATGGCCCGGTTCACAACGTAGCCTTTCACGCAGCAGACCTATTGGTAATATGGCCTAGAGGCACTAATAAATGGTTATTATTATATTTCTTTGTTCATGATAATTGTCTATTGTTCATGCTGTAATTGTGTTATCCGGAAATCGTAATACATGTGTGAATACATAGACCACAACGTGTCCCTAGTAAGCCTCTAGTTGACTAGCTCGTTGATCAACAGATAGTCATGGTTTCCTGACTATGGACATTGGATGTCGTTGATAACGGGATCACATCATTAGGAGAATGATGTGATGGACAAGACCCAATCCTAAGCATAGCATAAAAGATCGTGTAGTTTCGTTTGCTAGAGCTTTTCCAATGTCAAGTATCTTTTCCTTAGACCATGAGATCGTGCAACTCCCGAATACCGTAGGAGTACTTTGGGTGTGCCAAACGTCACAACGTAACTAGGTGACTATGAAGGTACACTACGGGTATCTCCGAAAGTGTCTGTTGGGTTGGCACGGATCGAGACTGGGATTTGTCACTCCGTGTGACGGAGAGGTATCTCTGGGCCCACTCGATAATGCATCATCATAATGAGCTCAATGTGACTAAGGCGTTAGTCACGGGATCATGCATTGCGGTACGAGTAAAGACACTTGCCGGTAATGAGATTGAACAAGGTATTGGGATACCGACGATCGAATCTCGGGCAAGTAACATACCGTTTGACAAAGGGAATTGTATACGGGATTGATTGAATCCTCGACATCGTGGTTCATCCGATGAGATCATCGTGGAATATGTGGGAGCCAACATGGGTATCCAGATCCCGCTGTTGGTTATTGACCGGAGAGGCATCTCGGTCATGTTTGCATGTCTCCCGAACCCGTAGGGTCTACACACTTAAGGTTCGGTGACGCTAGGGTTGTAGAGATATGAGTATGCGGAAACCCGAAAGTTGTTCGGAGTCCCGGATGAGATCCCGGACGTCACGAGGAGTTCCGGAATGGTCCGGAGGTGAAGAATTATATATAGGAAGTCCAGTTTCGGCCATCGGGAAAGTTTTGGGGGTTATCGGTATTGTACCGGGACCACCGGACGGGTCCCGGGGGTCCACTGGGTGGGGCCACCTGTCCCGGAGGGCCCCATGGGCTGAAGTGGGAAGGGAACCAGCCCACTATATGGGCTGGGGCGCCCCCCATGGGCCTTCCCCCTGCGCCTAGGGTTGGAAACCCTAGGGTGGGGGGGCGCCCCACATGCCTTGGGGGGCAAGTCTCCCCCCTTGGCCGCCGCCCCCTCCCTTGATGGGATCTTGGCCGGCGCCCCCCCCCTCCCAGGGGGCCTATATAAAGGGGGGTGAGGGACGGCAGCAGTACAACAGCCTTGGGCGCCTCCCTCCTCCCCTACTACACCTCTCCCTCTCGCAGAAGCTCGGCGAAGCCCTGCCGAGACCCGCTACATCCACCACCACGCCGTCGTGCTGCTGGATCTCCATAAACCTCTCCTTCCCCTTGCTGGATCAAGAAGGAGGAGACTTCGCTGCACCGTACGTGTGTTGAACGCGGAGGTGCCGTCCGTTCGGCACTCGGTCATCGGTGATTTGAATCACGGCGAGTACGACTCCGTCATCCACGTTCATTGGAACGCTTCCGCTCGCGATCTACAAGGGTATGTAGATGCACTCCTTTCCCCTCGTTGCTAGTATACTCCATAGATGGATCTTGGTGAGCGTAGGAAAATTTTAAAATTATGCTACGATTCCCAACAGTGGCATCATGAGCCAGGCCTATGCGTAGTTACTATCCACGAGTAGAACACAAAGCAGTTGTGGGCGTTGATGTTGCCAATTCTTCTTGCCGCTACTAGTCGTATCTTGTTTCGGCGGTATTGTAGGATGAAGCGGCCCGGACCGACCTTACACGTACGCTTACGTGAGACAGGTTCCACCAACTGACATGCACTAGTTGCATAAGGTGGCTAGCGGGTGTCTGTCTCTCCTACTTTAGTCGGAACGGATTCGATGAAAAGGGTCCTTATGAAGGGTAAATAGAAATTGGCAAATCACGTTGTGGTTTTACGTAGGTAAGAAATGTTCTTGCTAGAAACATATACAAGCCACGTAAAAACTTGCAACAACAATTAGAGGACGTCTAACTTGTTTTGGCAGCAAGTGCTATGTGATGTGATATGGCCAGAAGATGTGATGAATGATATATGTGATGTATGAGATTGATCATATTCTTGTAATAGGAATCACGACTTGCATGTCGATGAGTATGACAACCGGCAGGAGCCATAGGAGTTGTCTTTATTATTTTGTATGACCTGCGTGTCATTGAATAACGCCATGTAAATTACTTTACTTTGTTGCTAAACGCGTTAGCCATAGAAGTAGAAGTAATCGTTGGCGTGACGACTTCATGAAGACACAATGATGGAGATCATGATGATGGAGATCATGGTGTCATGCCGGTGACGAAGATGATAATGGTGCCCCGAAGATGGAGATCAAAGGAGCATAATGATATTGGCCATATCATGTCACTATTTGATTACATGTGATGTTTATCATGTTTTGCATCTTATTTGCTTAGAACGACGGTAGTAAGTAAGATGATCCCTTATGATAATTTCAAGAAAAGTGTTCCCCCTAATTGTGCACCGTTGCGAAGGTTCGTTGTTTCGAAGCACCACATGATGATCGGGTGTGATAGATTCTAACATTCGAATACAACGCGTGTTGACGAGCCTAGCATGTACAGACATGGCCTCGGAACACACGCAATACACTTAGGTTGACTTGACGAGCCTAGCATGTACAGACATTGCCTCGGAACACGGAGGACCGAAAGGTCGAGCATGAGTCGTATAGAAGATACGATCAACATGGAGATGTTCACCGATCTTGACTAGTCCATCTCACATGATGATCGGACACGGCCTAGTTAACTCGGATCATGTTTCACTTAGATGACTAGAGGGATGTCTATCTGAGTGGGAGTTCATTGAGTATTTTGATTAGATGGACTTAATTATCATGAACTTAGTCTAAAATCGTTACACTATGTCTTGTAGATCAAATGGCCCATGTTGTCCTCAATTTCAACGCGTTCCTAGAGAAAACCAAGCTGAAAGATGATGGCAGCAACTATACGGACTGGGTCCGGAACCTGAGGATCATCCTCATAGCAGCCAAGAAAGATTATGTCCTAGAAGCACCGCTAGGTGAAGCACCAATCCCAGAGAACCAAGACGTTATGAACGCTTGGCAGCAGCGTGCTGATGATTACTCCCTCGTTCAGTGCGGCATGCTTTACAGCTTAGAACCGGGTCTCCAAAATCGTTTTGAGAAACATGGAGCATATGAGATGTTCGAGGAGCTGAAAATGGTTTTCCAAGCTCATGCCCGGGTCGAGAGATATGAAGTCTCCGACAAGTTCTTTAGCTGTAAAATGGAGGAGAATAGTTCTGTTAGTGAGCACATACTCAGAATGTCTGGGTTGCACAACCGCTTGTCTCAGCTGGGAGTTAATCTCCCGGATGATGCGGTCATTGACAGAATCCTTCAGTCGCTTCCACCAAGCTACAAGAGCTTTGTGATGAACTTCAATATGCAGGGGATGGAAAAGACCATTCCCGAGGTATATTCAATGCTGAAATCAGCGGAGGTGGAGATCCGAAAAGAACATCAAGTGTTGATGGTGAATAAAACCACTAAGTTCAAGAAGGGCAAGGGTAAGAAGAACTTCAAGAAGGACAGCAAGGGAGTTGCCGCGCCCGGTAAGCCAGTTACTGGGAAGAAGTCAAAGAATGGACCCAAGCCTGAAACCGAGTGCTTTTATTGCAAGGGAAGTGGTCACTGGAAGCGGAACTGCCCCAAATACTTAGCGGACAAGAAGGCCGGCAACGCCAAAGGTATATGTGATATACATGTAATTGATGTGTACCTTACCAGTACTCGTAGTAGCTCCTGGGTATTTGATACCGGTGCGGTTGCTCATATTTGTAACTCAAAACAGGAACTACAGAATAAACGGAGACTGGCGAAGGACGAGGTGACGATGCGCGTCGGGAATGGTTCCAAGGTCGATGTGATCGCCGTCGGCACACTACCTCTGCATCTACCTACGGGATTAGTTTTAAACCTCAATAATTGTTATTTAGTGCCAGCTTTGAGCATGAACATTGTATCTGGATCTCGTTTAATTCGAGATGGCTACTCATTTAAATCCGAGAATAATGGTTGTTCTATTTATATGAGAGATATGTTTTATGGTCATGCCCCGCTGGTTAATGGTTTATTCTTGATGAATCTCGAACGTGATGTTACACATATTCATAGTGTGAATACCAAAAGATGTAAAGTTGATAATGATAGTCCCACATACTTGTGGCACTGCCGCCTTGGTCACATTGGTGTCAAGCGCATGAAGAAGCTCCATGCAGATGGACTTTTGGAGTCTCTTGATTACGAATCAATTGACACGTGCGAACCATGCCTCATGGGTAAGATGACCAAGACTCCGTTCTCCGAAACAATGGAGCGAGCAACCAACTTATTGGAAATCATACATACCGATGTGTGCGGTCCAATGAGTGTTGAGGCTCGCGGAGGATATCGTTATGTTCTCACTCTCACTGATGACTTAAGTAGATATGGGTATGTCTACCTAATGAAACACAAGTCTGGAACCTTTGAAAAGTTCAAGGAATTTCAGAGTGAGGTTGAGAATCAACATGACAGGAAAATAAAATTCTTACGATCAGATCGTGGTGGAGAATATTTAAGTCACGAGTTTGGTACACACTTAAGGAAATGTGGAATAGTTTCACAACTCACGCCGCCTGGAACACCTCAGAGAAACGGTGTGTCCGAACGTCGTAATCGCACTCTATTGGATATGATGCGATCTATGATGTCTCTTACCGATTTACCACTCTCATTTTGGGGCTATGCTTTAGAGACTGCCGCATTCACTTTAAATAGGGCTCCGTCGAAATCCGTTGAGACGACACCATATGAATTATGGTTTGGGAAGAAACCTAAGCTGTCGTTTCTAAAAGTTTGGGGATGCGATGCTTATGTCAAGAAACTTCAACCTGAAAAGCTCGAACCCAAGTCGGAGAAATGCGTCTTCATAGGATACCCTAAGGAAACTATTGGGTATACCTTCTACCTCAAATCCGAAGGCAAGATCTTCGTTGCCAAGAACGGGTCCTTTCTGGAGAAAGAGTTTCTCTCGAAGGAAGTAAGTGGGAGGAAAGTGGAACTTGATGAGGTGATAGTCACCCCTTCCGTGCCGGAAAGTAGCGTAGCGCGGGAAAATGTTCCTGTGGTGCCTGCACCGACTGGGGAGGAAGTTAATGATGATGATCATGAAGCTTCAGATCAAGTTGCTACTGAACTTCGTAGGTCCACAAGGACACGTTCCGCACCAGAGTGGTACGGCAACCCTGTCCTGGAAATCATGTTGTTAGACAACGGTGAACCTTCGAACTATGAAGAAGCAATGGCGGGCCCGGATTCCAACAAATGGCTAGAAGCCATGAAATCCGAGATAGGATCCATGTATGAAAACGAAGTATGGACTTTGACTGACTTGCCCGATGATCGGCGAGCCATAGAAAACAAATGGATCTTTAAGAAGAAGACAGACGCGGATGGTAATGTGACCATCTATAAGGCTCGACTTGTCGCTAAGGGTTATTGACAAGTTCAAGGGGTTGACTACGATGAGACTTTCTCACCCGTAGCGAAGCTGAAGTCCGTCCGAATCATGTTAGCAATTGCCGCATACTATGATTATGAGATATGGCAGATGGACGTCAAAACGGCATTCCTTAATGGCTTCCTTAGGGAAGAGTTGTATATGATGCAGCCGGAAGGTTTTGTCGATCCTAAGAATGCTAACAAAGTATGCAAGCTCCAGCGCTCAATCTATGGGCTGGTGCAAGCATCTCGGAGTTGGAACATTCGCTTTGATGAGATGATCAAAGCGTTTGGGTTTACACAGACTTATGGAGAAGCCTGTGTTTACAAGAAAGTGAGTGGGAGCTCTGTAGCATTTCTCTTATTATATGTGGATGACATATTATTGATGGGAAATGATATAGAATTCTTGGAAAGTATAAAGGCCTATTTGAATAAGTGTTTTTCAATGAAGGACCTTGGAGAAGCTGCTTATATATTAGGCATCAAGATCTATAGAGATAGATCAAGACGCCTCATTGGTCTTTCACAGAGTACATACCTTGACAAGATATTGAAGAAGTTCAATATGGATCAGTGCAAGAAGGGGTTCTTGCCTGTATTGCAAGGTGTGCAATTAAGCTCGGCTCAATGCCCGACCACGGCAGAAGATAGAGAAAAGATGAGTGTCATCCCCTATGCCTCGGCCTTAGGGTCTATTATGTATGCCATGCTGTGTACCAGACCTGATGTAAACCTTGCCGTAAGTTTGGTAGGAAGGTACCAAAGTAATCCCGGCATGGAACACTGGACAACGGTCAAGAATATCCTGAAGTACCTGAAGAGGACTAAGGATATGTTTCTCGTTTATGGAGGTGACGAAGAGCTCGTCGTAATGGGTTACGTCGACGCTAGGTTCGACACAGATCTGGATGACTCGAAGTCACAAACCGGATACGTGTATATTTTGAATGGAGGAGCAGTAAGCTGGTGCAGTTGCAAGCAAAGCATCGTGGCGGGATCTACATGTGAAGCGGAGTACATGGCGGCCTCGGAGGCAGCACAGGAAGCAGTCTGGATGAAGGAGTTCATTACCGACCTAGGGGTGATTCCCAATGCGTCGGGCCCAATGACTCTCTTCTGTGACAACACTGGAGCTATTGCCCTTGCAAAGGAGCCCAGGTTTCACAGGAAGACCAGGCATATCAAGCGTCGCTTCAACTCCATTCGTGAAAGTGTTCAAAATGGAGACATAGATATTTGGAAAGTACATACGGACCTGAATGTAGCAGATCCGTTGACTAAACCTCTCCCTAGAGAAAAACATGATCAACACCAGGACGCAATGGGTGTTCGATTCATCACAATGTAACTAGATTATTGACTCTAGTGCAAGTGGGAGACTGTTGGAAATATGCCCTAGAGGCAATAATAAATGGTTATTATTATATTTCTTTGTTCGTGATAATTGTCTATTGTTCATGCTATAATTGTGTTATTCGGAAATCGTAATACATGTGTGAATACATAGACCACAACGTGTCCCTAGTAAGCCTCTAGTTGACTAGCTCGTTGATCAACAGATAGTCATGGTTTCCTGACTATGGACATTGGATGTCGTTGATAACGGGATCACATCATTAGGAGAATGATGTGATGGACAAGACCCAATCCTAAGCATAGCATAAAAGATCGTGTAGTTTCGTTTGCTAGAGCTTTTCCAATGTCAAGTATCTTTTCCTTAGACCATGAGATCGTGCAACTCCCGGATACCGTAGGAGTACTTTGGGTGTGCCAAACGTCACAACGTAACTAGGTGACTATAAAGGTACACTACGGGTATCTCCGAAAGTGTCTGTTGGGTTGGCACGGATCGAGACTGGGATTTGTCACTCCGTGTGACGGAGAGGTATCTCTAGGCCCACTCGGTAATGCATCATCATAATGAGCTGAATGTGACTAAGGCGTTATTCACGGGATCATGCATTGCAGTACGAGTAAAGAGACTTGCCGGTAACGAGATTGAACAAGGTATTGGGATACCGACGATCGAATCTCGGGCAAGTAACATACCGTTTGACAAAGGGAATTGTATACGGGATTGATTGAATCCTCGACATCGTGGTTCATCCGATGAGATCATCGTGGAACATCTGGGAGCCAACATGGGTATCCATATCCCGCTGTTGGTTATTGACCGGAGAGGCGTCTCGGTCATGTCTGCATGTCTCCCGAACCCGTAGGGTCTACACACTTAAGGTTCGGTGACGCTAGGGTTGTAGAGATATGAGTATGCGGAAACCCGAAAGTTGTTCAGAGTCCCGGATGAGAGCCCGGACGTCACGAGGAGTTCCGGAATGGTCCGGAGGTGAAGAATTATATATAGGAAGTCCAGTTTCGGCCACCGGGAAAGTTTCGGGGGTTATCGGTATTGTACCGGGACCACCGGAAGGGTCCCGGGGGTCCCCGGGTGGGGCCACCTGTCCCAAAGGGCCCCATGGGCTGAAGTGGGAAGGGAACCAGCCCATAGTGGGCTGGGGCACCCCCCATGGCCTTCCCCCTGCGTCTAGGGTTGGATTTGACTAACTGTAAGCAGCAGGAGGGTGAGTCTACGACACATTGGGTTCGCCGGGTTAAGGAGATAATACATTCATCTGATAAGATGGATGCCGGCTCTGCAGTCTTAATGTTGGAACAGAATTGTCGTTTCGTGCCCCTGAAGATGAAACTCGGGCGGCTTAAGCGTGATTGCAGTGATATGGGTACACTGATGGCGGCTCTCGTCAAGTACGCTTATTCTGATAGTACCAAGGACCCCACTTCAGATGATGAAAGGACAGGGAAGGGAAAGAAGAACGGCAATGGCAAGGGTCCTCAACATAACCCGGGGAACCAATGAGGTGGCTAGCGCAAGGCCGATGGCAGCCTAGAGTTCATAGCCAACGCCAGCTCACAGGGTAATAACCAGCGACGCAAAGGGAGGCCCCCTCCCCGAGCCGGCGGGTCAGGCCCGACGCTGGAGCAACTGTTGAATGAGCCTTGTCCAAGGCATGGCTCTAGAGAGAAGCCAGCTACTCATCTATGGAAGGATTGTGCAATCATGAAGGCCTTTAAGAATTCCAACGCCTTTAACGGCAACAATGGCCCGGGCAGTGGCTCAGGTGCCGGCGGCTTTCATGGCCCGGGCGGCGGCTCAAATTCTAATCCTCAGAACGGTCAAGGGGGCTTTAATCAGCAGTTTGGCCAGGGTCATCAACAGCAGCAGGGGGGTTATTAGACCAATCCAAAGCAGCTTAGCGGTGGACAGTATCATGTGTTCACCACCAGTTTGTGTAAGCGAGATCAGAAGCTTCATAAGAGGGCTGTGAATGCTGTTGAGCCGGCGGTTCCACGCTACTTGCGGTGGTCTGAGCAGCCTATAGTGTGGAGTAGGGAGGATCACCCTCCCCGGGTGGATAATCCGGGTCACTTGGCCTTGGTGGTGGCTCCTCAGGTGGGAGGATATAAGTTCACTAAGGTACTCATGGATGGAGGCAGCAGCATCAACATCCTCTATTATGAGACTTTCCGTCGTATGGGTTTGATTGATAAGAACCTCACCCAGTCAAACACTATTTTCCATGGTGTGGTACCTGGTAAGTCGGCTTATCCAGTCGGCAAGATCGAGTTGGAAGTGGCCTTTGGAGATGAGCACAACTATAGGGTGGAAAAATTGACCTTTGAGGTGGTCAAGATAAGAAGCCCATACCATGCTATATTTGGGCGGCCGGCTTACGCCAAGTTCATGGCACGACCGTGTTACGTGTATTTACAGCTCAAGATGCTGGGTCATAATGGGACCATTACGGTTCACGGCAGTCGGAAGGTGGCCCTGGAATGTGAGGAAGGCGATGCGGCTTATGCAGAATCTGCTTGCGCAACAGAGGAGTTGAAGTTTTACAAAGACAACGTTGACCCAACAGAGATGACCTCTCTGAAAAATCCAACTACGGAGCAGGAGCTGGCAATGAAATTTAAGTCGGCTGATGAGACTAAACTTGTTGATTTCGTTCCAGGAGATTCATCTCAGCAGTTTAGCATCAGTGCCAATCTGGATCCAAAATAGGAAAGCGCGCTCATCGAGTTCATCCGTGAGAATAGGGACATTTTTGCATGGAAGCCATCTGACATGCCAGGTGTACCTAGAGAACTCGCTGAGCACACTCTCAATATTGATCTGAAATTTAAGCCGGTCAGGCAATTCCTTCGGCGGTTAATGAAGAGAGGCGGAAAGCTATTGGTGAAGAGGTGGCCCGGCTCTTGGCGGCCGGGTTTACTGTTGAAGTCTTTCACCCAGAGTGGTTAGCTAACCCGGTGCTCGTACTCAAGAAGAACGGCACCTAGAGGATGTGTGTGGACTACACGGACTTGAACAAGGCGTGTCCAGCTGATCCTTTCGCCCTTCCCCGTATTGATCAAATCATTGATGCTACGGCGGGTTGTGAGTGCCTAAGTTTCTTGGATGCCTATTCTGGATATCATCAGATTAAAATGGCAGTTAAGGACCAGGAGAAGACGGCGTTCATCACTCCCTTTGGAGCCTTCTACTATGTGTCTATGCCCTTTGGACTCAAGAGTGCACAGGCGACTTATCAGCGCTGCGTGAAGAACTGTCTTCATAACCAGATTGGGCGCAATGTTCACGCTTATGTGGATGATATTGTGGTTAAATCTAGGAAGGAGGAAACCTTGATAGATGATCTGAGGGAAACCTTTGATAATCTCCGGGTCTACAAGATGATGTTTAACCCGGCCAAATGTGTTTTTGGCGTTCCTGCAGGCAAGCTCTTGGGTTTCTTGGTTTCTAACAGAGGCATTGAAGCTAACCCGGAGAAGATCAAGGCCATCACCTCCCTGGCTAAGCCGGCGTGTATAAACGACGTCCAGCGCCTGGCGGTTCGTATCGCTGCTTTAAGCCATTTTATAAGTCGTCTGGGGGAGAAGGCCATGCCATTATATCAGTTGATGAAGAAAACTGATGACTTTGTCTGGAATGATGCAGCTAATACTGCTTTCCAGGATTTGAAGAGACAGCTGGCCGAGCCCCCAGTCCTTGCTGCTCCGATTGACAAGGAGCCTTTATTGCTGTATGTGGCTGCTAACACACGAGCCGTCAGTGTGGCCGTGGTGGTGGAGCGCAAGGAAGAGGGTAAGGAGCATCCGGTTCAGCGGCCGGTTTATTATGTCAGCGAAGTACTCATTGAGTCCAAGCAGCGGTATCCGCATTGGCAGAAGCTTGTTTATGGGGTGTTCATGGCAAGCCGGAAGCTTAAACATTATTTTCAGGGTCACCCCATCACTGTGGTCAGTTCTGCCCCCCTTGGGGATATCATTCAAAACTGAGAGGCCACAGGGAGAGTGGCTAAATGGGCTATAGAGCTCGGATCTCATGGTCTGAAGTATGTGCCACGCACTGCTGTTAAATCTCAGGCATTGGTGGATTTCATCAATGATTGGACAGAGCTACAAGTGCCCGAACAAAAGCCGGATAACACATATTGGACTATTCACTTCAACGGATCCAGGCAATTGGAGGGCTCGGGGGCTGGAGTCGTATTGGCTTCCCCTAAAGGTGACAAGTTCCATTATGTGCTACAGTTGATGTTTCCTTGCACTAACAACGCAACTGAGTACGAGGCCTTGCTCCACGGCCTTCGGATGGCTAAGGAGATGAGCTTGAGCTGGATAAGGTGCTTCGGCGACTCAGACTTGGTGGCCCAACAAGTATCAGGAAGGTGGGACTCCAAGGACCCTCTCATGGCGGCTTATCACCGCGAAGTTGATGCCATTGCTGGGCACTTTCAGGGTTACCAGGTAGAGCACATCGATCGCAGGAAGAACGAGGCGGCTGATGCTTTAAGCCGGCTGGGCTCTCAGCGAAAACCGGTGCCGCCTAATATTTTCCTGGACGTCCTGCATAGCCCTTCTGTTAAGTTGCCTACAGAGGAAGACTTGGCTGTCCCTGACCCGGAGGCACGGCTAGTGGCGGCTCTCCACATCATCCCGGACTGGACAGTGCCCTATCTGGCTTACATGACCCGGGGAGATTTGCCTGAGGATGAAACTTTGGCCAGACAAATAACCCGGCGGTCTAAGTCAATGATTGTTATCAATGGTGAATTGCATCGCCGCAGTGTTACAGGAGCGTTCCAGCGTTGTGTCTCCCCTGAGGAAGGTCAAGAGATCTTGCGTGAGATTCATGAAGGGGATTGTGGCCATCACGCCGGCTCAAAGTCTCTTGTGGCCAAGGCTTTTCGTCATGGTTTTTATTGGCTGACGGCTCATGCTGATGCGGAGGACTTGGTCAGTAAATGTGATGGTTGCCAAAGGATCTCGCGACGGGCTCATGTGCCGGCTCAGGAGCTGAGGATGATCCCGATTACTTGTCCCTTTGCGGTCTGGGGGCTTGATATGGTTGGGCCTTTTAAAAGGTCCAAGGATAAGAAGACCCACCTCCTGGTGGCAGTTGACAAGTTTACCAAGTGGGTTGAAGCGGAGCCAGTTAGCAAGTGTGATGCAGCCACGGCAGTTCAGTTTATGAAAAAGGTGATCTTTCGCTTTGGCTTTCCACACAGCATTATAACTGGCAATGGTACCAATCTATCCAAGGGGGTTATGGAGGAGTTTTGTCAACGAGAGCATATCAGACTTGATGTTTCATTAGTGGCTCACCCTCAATCGAACGGTCAAGCGGAGAGGGCTAACCAGGAGATTCTGAAAGGCATCAAACCCCGGCTTTTGGTCCCTTTACAACGGACGCCGGGTTGTTGGGTGGAGGAGTTACCCTCCGTGTTGTGGAGCATCAACACTACTCCTAACAGGTCTACAGGTTTCACGCCTTTCTTCATGGTTTATGGAGCGGAAGCAGTCCTCCCCAGTGACATCCGCCATGACTCGCCTCGAGTGGCGGCTTATGTTGAGGTGGATAATGAACAGGCGCGCCAAGATGCTCTTGAATTGTTGGACGAACAGCGTGATGTGGCAGCAGCTCGCTCAGCGATTTACCAACAGGACCTGCGCCGTTATCATAGTCGCCGGGTTAAATCCTGGGTCTTCCAGGAAGGTGATCTGGTGCTCCGGCTCATCCAAGATCAAACAGATGCACACAAGCTATCCCCGCCTTGGGAAGGGCCCTTTGTGGTCAGCAAGAATTTGCACAACGGGTCATATTACCTCATTGACATTCGGGAGCACAAAGATTCACGTAAGTCGGAGGAAGAGACCCGTCGGCCGTGGAACATAGCTCAGCTTCGGCCTTATTACACTTGAGCCACCGGCTCTCATAATGTACATATTTCTCTAAGCCATGTATATATTATGATAAGCAATAAAGCAGGACCTCTGTCCTTTTTTCTCCTTCAAAGATGAATGTGTTGTTTTCATTACAAGACCATGTGATAACTTGAAGGAGGATCCGGCTTATGATCGTATTCGAATCTAGCCATACACAATATAGTCACTTGGGGGCTTCCTGTTCAAACATAGGCCGTATTCGAACCAAAGAGAACATAGTTGTCGATACCCATTTGATTGGCAACGTGTCGAGCTCATTGGGGAGTTTTGTTTGATCATATTTGAATCATAGTTTAACCCCTTTGGTAACCGACGTGGATCATATTCGAATCAGCGTCGTTAAACAATTCTTAAGGTCATTTGGGGGCTTCCTGTTCAAACATGGGTCGTATTCGAAGCAAAGAGAACATAGCTGTCGGTACCCTCTTGATTGGCATCGCCACACCCACTGGGGGCTATATGATCGCATTCGAATCCTAGCATAACCCCTTTGGGACGGGTCTCTGGTTGTATTCGAACCGGAAGCCCCTGAGTTTTTTTCTGATTTATAGCAAGTTCTCCTGATTATTTCAAGTGTGCACGGCGGGTCTCACTTTGCCGGCTTAACTTTGATTTATAGTACTAGTCGAATACAATCGGCGTTATTAAGACTGGTAAACAGGAATTGAGGTACCAACCTTATTACCCGGGTTATATAAGCCGGAAGTGTGCTTGCAGGCCGGTAAGTGTGTTATTACGGGTATATCAAGGACATAATTGAGGACCAATCTTTTTTGATTCATATTCCGGGTTATACGCCTAAAACTATGATTCTCAGTGCGGTAAGCCGCCTAGAGACTTGTGATTTGTCCTTTTATGCAGGATAGTTAAAGGCAACTATTTGAGCTTAAGGAAAATGAATGATCAATTATGACCCGGAGAAGTATAAAGGAGACAATTTCAATGGAATTCAGCATTCAACGCGTGCACGATGGCACGGCAAAGTTAAAGTGTTGGTCCTACTCTATTACAAGACTCATCGAGTCCAAAAGGGTGAAGCATTGTTTAAATAAGCCGCCTGCAGAGTTACGATGCTTGCTGGGTGGAAGTTTCCGGCTCATCCCTCTCCGCTCCTCCGGCTGTTCCCAAGACCTGGAAAGTTGACGACTTCCAGTCAATGCCGCTCAGAGCTTCAAATTGAGCTTCCTCATCAATTAACCCGGCCGGGTCAATCTCCGGGGCAAAGGTGTGCTTACGAGCCGGCGGGACTAAACTGATGGCTTCATAGCGCGGAGTGGGGATCCTCTGATTCTCTGCATCATAACCCGGCTGGTACTTAGTCAGATCCGTATCATTGCCAATCAAAGTGCCCACCGGGCGTACGATCTTCACGCAGGCTGTAAAGTCCCTTTGGTCGAAGGGGGTGCCGTCTTCCTTCAAACTGGGGTAGCCCAGAGCAATGTCCGCCGGGTCTAGTTCTGGAAGGAACGCCTTGGCCCGGCTCAGAGCAGATATGGCTCCGGCTCTTGCAGAGGCCCGTCGCAGCTCTTGGACACGTTGAGGAAGAACGGCAAGCCGGCGAAGAACTTCCGCCAGGTGAGTCGGCACCTCATTGGATAGGGCCACCACAGCCAAGGCACGCTGTGACCCGGTGTAGAGTTGCTCCACCAGGGTGTACACGGCCTTCAACTTGGTTACCACACTTTGGTTGAGGTTGGCGCTTCTGGGACCTGTGTAACAGAGTAAGATAAGCTGCCGGCAATGATGGGTTATGAGACATAAAAATTATGAACTGGATGAAAGCCGGTGGAATGACTTACCGAAGATTGCGGCAACCATCTGGGACACTTGGCGCTTTAAGCCGGAGAGTTCGGCGGTCTTCTCTGTCAGAGCCTTCTCCGCCTGTTCGGCCCGGTTCACCAGAGTAGCCTTCTCTTCGGCCCAAGCTTTCCGTTCAGCATCAAAGTCCGTCTTCAGCTTTTCTTGCGTAGCAATACTGGACACAAATTTGGCATTGGCCTTCCGGGTCTCAGTTTCTTGCGTCCTCAGGCGGGTCTTCAGATCGGAGATGTCATCTTCAAACTTCTTGCAAGCAGCCTGCATAATTTCCGGGTTATAGGTTGAGCAGTTATTATGCAATTTTAAAGTCCCAAGCACTTTCCAAGCAAAGCCACTTGGCACTTGGGGGCTAATGCATATCGAACATTTCTATTTACAAATTGCCGGTTCAAGCGAGTAAGCCGGAACTTAAGTCTACAACATATTCTATCATAAGTCGTAGACTTGGGGGCTAGAGTATGGTAAGAATAACAAGATAACTATGCAGTAAGCAAGGAGAAAGAAGAGTAGTACCTCAGACTTCTGCTGAATCTGGTTCACCATGCCGACCTCTACATCCCGGCTCTTGTGCACTTGGCTGACATAGCCGGAGACGATCTCTCCGATGTTCAGGTTGGCATAGTCGGTGAGGTCCAGATTAACCCGGCGGTGCTGTAGCAACTCCTCCTTGGCAGAGCACTTGGCCAGTGCAGTAGGTCTCCCCGGCTCAACAAACTCCGTCCGGGTGATTACCACGTCCGGGTCATTGACCGGCTGAGCCGAGCTGGAGGTCTCCGGGTTAGCAGAAGCTTTTAGATTTTCCTTGTCGGTCGGGGCGGTGGCTTCGGGAGCGGAGGCAGCTAGCGGTTCTTGAGCAGCTACCTCCGGTTCAGGCAAGTCTGGCTCTTCGACCGACTTATTCTTCTTCGCCCTCTTGGTGAGCTTTGCCTGGGCTCTGAAAGGACAAAAAGGTTAGTACAAAAGTATAAGTAAAGATAAAGTACAACATGAGATGATCATCATTACCCGGGCACGGTCTTGAAGGCCGGCAGGTTTGATTGCATCGAGTCGCCAGAGGAGGGTGAGGTTTCCTGATAGTTTGAATCAGAAGAGTTGAGCAGTTGACGTATAACACCCGCCAAAGGATGAAAAGGGTACAAGTTGGAGATAACCTCGGTTCGGCGTTTCCTCGATGCGTCGGGTAAGCCGGAGGAGAGGTCAACGTCCTTGTTGGTCCGGGTGTGCCGCCGGCTCTCATGAGTCTGTTGCTTCAAAAGAAATTGAGGATCTTGATAAGCTAAAGGATGAGAAAATCTTACTTTCCGGGTTACCCTTCGAACTTTCAACCTTGGCAAGGGCTCCGAGTCGGAGGAAAGTATCATTACCTCTTCAACCACCGGGTTACTTGCTCCGGTGTCATCCTGTTGATGAACAGTATTGATAAGGTGGACAGAAATACAAAATAAATACAACAAGAGATTACAGGTTCAGGGGTTACCTCTGACTCGGAGCTGTCGCTTAGTTGCAGCAGCTCTGAAGCAGTAGGCCTACTTCCCTTCTTGCGGGGAGCGGCTCTCTTGGCGGCTTTCTTAGCCTTCCTGGCCTTCTTGGCCGCCTCATGGTCATATTTGACCTTCCAGAATTTGTCATCAGCCTGAAAATACAATGACAATTTCTTAAGGTTCGGATGAAAGTTGTTTACAGAAGAAGATAAGATGTTCAGATTAGCGGCTTACCGCTGGGGCTGGGTTGGTCTTGCAGAAGGGGGCTAACCCGGTCCTCCCGCAGTCTGCCAAGCTCTCATTTAAAAGGGCCTTGGTCATGTCTTCAGCAACGTCTTCAGGAAGATCGTTGCGGCTGTGTCGCAGGGGGTCATCTTTCCGGCCTGTTTATTCACACATTAAGCCGGGGCGGCGGCTCAAGGGGATCACCCGCCACGAGATCCAGACCTGGACCAGATCAATTCCGTTGAGACCATTGCCCAGAAGAGCCTTGATCTTGTTGATGGTGGGGAGCAGAGGTTGGCGCTCCGCTTGAGTTAACTTGTCAGACAGAGGGTGAGTTGGTTCCAGACGTGAAGGGCGAAAGCTGGGCAGCGGGCTCTCATCAGCCGGCGACGTGTCTTGGCAATAGAACCACGTCTGGTTCCAATCCTTTGGGTGACTTGGCGGCTCGGCGTAAGGAAAAAGGCAGTCTCTCCATCGCTGAATGGAGATGCCGCCAAGTTCCAAGCTTGGCCCGTTGGCGCACTCGTTCTGACGGTTCAGGTAGAAGAGCTCTCTGAAGAGCAGCAGGCTGGGCTCCTCTCCAAGGTAGACTTTGCAGAACACTTGGAAGTTGCATATATTGGACACAGAATTGGGTCCTATGTCTTGTGGCCGCAGGTCAAAGAAATTCAGCACGTCTCTAAAGAACTTTGAGCCGGGCGGTGCGAAGCCCCGGCTCATATGATCCGCAAAAACTACCACCTCCCCGTCCTTTGGCTGTGGTCTCTCTTCTGACGGGTCAGGGGCACGGTAGGACATGACGTCCTTCTTAGGCAGGTAACCCGACTTCATGAAATCTGTTAAAGTCTCATCGGTGACGTTGGACTTCATCCAATTGCATGTGATGGGAGCTTTGGGAGGCATGGTGAAAGTCGGAAGCCTATGATAAAAGGAAAATGTCCGGTTTAATTGTAAGCCAGAGGAAATTTACAGTTCAATGTTTAAAATGGCGGCTTATGGAGGGGCCTAATGACATATATCTAAGTGCTTCGGGTTATCTAAGCCGCTGGTGTGCTTGAGAGTAATTCAAATCGTCTACAGCCTTGTTGTAAGTGAGCCGGAAAATTTTACGGCGCGTAGCTTCCTTTGAGCCGGAAGGTCCTACGGCGCGTGGTTTCTTTAAACCGGAAATGTAAACCGCCATGACTCAACGGGTGCAGTTTTTTACTAAGTGTGGTGAAAACAGTTTTCACACATTGCAGTAAATAATTTGGATCAAAACGGTCCGCTGAAAGGAAAGTTTCTAGACCTAAAAGCAGACGCGAGGGAAGTTCTTGGGCTCGAACGGGGCCTTTATGCAGTAAAAAGAGGTCTACTTGCATTTGAAATGAGTGCCAAACAGCCGCCGCATTGGTTCTATACTACCTTAAGATCAAGAAGAGGCAGTAAAAATGAAAACTACCAAGAACTCGTGGGCGACGGCGAAGAACACGGAAGAACAGCAGGAGCTTAACGTAGATCTATTCTACAAGGAGTAAGGAACTTACGGAGGCAGATGTACTGCGGGGGTTCGCCGCGGTGCTCTGGACGATTCAGGGTGATGCAGCGGCCAAGGTCGACGAGGACGCGGAGCTCTGTTGTGGCGGCAGCGGCGGCGGAGCTCGAGCAGCACAGGGCAGTGAGAGGAAGGAGACGACGGAAGGAGGAGAATGGAGAGGACCCGAGGGTCGGGTTATTTATAAGGCTAGATTCATAAGTGGGCGCGAGAAATGAGGAGGTCACGGCGCGGTTATCTCGCCCAAGAGGCGCCTCGATTTTCGGGACGGTAGTAAAGATAGGATCCGTTGCGGATACGGTGGAGTAAAAAATGGACTTAATGGAAGATGACGTCACGGCGGATTACCCGGAGTCCAGAGGATGACGTCACGCCGGGTTATGGCCTTCACACAATTATAAGCCGGAGATTTTCTGTCGAAAGAGTTAAAGATTGACATGAGCCGGCTCAAATCAATCTGGGGCCTAATGTTGAGGATATAAACCTTAGAGTCACCCGCCAGGAGGGGCCGGGTTACTCATAAGGGTCATCACCTGAAACCCGGCGCCAAGCTTGAAGACGGTGGGCCGAAGGTGGGCTTAAGACCCGGATATGGCTTAAGGCCTGTAGTTGTAACCATCATTATGGTAGAACTTGTAGTGCCAGGCAAGAATAATTGAGAGTCCGAGCCGGACACTTTTATGAGCCGGCCGGGACTCTGAGAGCTGCTGGGCGTCAACCTCTCTATATAACGACCCGGCGGCGGTTTGAGGACAAGAAAGATCTCATCGAGAGCCAGGCATAGCAGTTAAGCTCCCTGGTCATCGAAACCCTAATCAATACCACCTCAACTGGATGTAGGCTTTTACCTTCACCGTAAGGGGCCGAACCAGTATAAACCCTCGCGTTCCTTGTCCCGTTTAACCCCTTCAAGCTTCCTAGCGGCGATGGCTCCACGACTAAGTCCCAGCTTGAGGACATCTGCCGTGACAATTCCACGACAAGAGTACTAAAATAGAGTAGGCATATGTCTCGTACATAAGTACATAGTCATTTTTCTCATACGTAGAATAGACATAAGTCTCACACAGAAATAGATGGTAATGTCTCTACTGATAGATAGAAGCGTCAGTGACGACGTCTGGCCTGGCGGGGACGCGGATCTGGAATCGGGGACCATCCCAACCTATCGGGTGCCCTAACGTGACAAGGAGGAATCTCAGACTCTCCCTGGTCATGCTGTGTATCCTGTGTCGGGCCTGGTGGAGGAGTCGAAAACATGTTCATCCACTGGGTGTGCTGCGACATCTGAGCCTGTATGTTGTCCTCGGGATGTTGATCACTCCCCCACGTATCATGTGATGCCGACATAGACGCCTGATATCCATAGGCTCCTACGCGATGGAACATTTCATCATGAAGAATAAGGTCGCATCAATTAATATTGAAAACAATAAATATGAAGACACATACCTGCTGGGTGTGACGTCTGCTCAGGCTCAAACACGAAACTGGACGAGGGACCGTGCTGCTGTGGCTGTGGAGATAACACGAAGCTCGACGAGGGACCGTGTTGCTGTGGCTGTGGAGAAAACACGAAGCTCGACGTGGGACCATAGTGTTGCGGGTGCCACGTAGAACTGCCAGGTTGGTCAGGACGGGGTGGCCTGGTTGTCGGCTGATGTGCTAGACGTGGACGTGGTTGATGTCGGTGCATGGAGTGACGCGGCTGCTCCTGCTGGTGCTGAAGAACATCGGTTCTCCGGTTGCACGTGATAGCCTCGTACACAGTTCGTATCTTATTCTGAATTCTTTCCAAGAAGGGCCGTACCACTGGACGATGATGAAGAAGAGGTCTAGACGATAGTGATCGTCCAAAGGTGGTCACGTCGTCGTAGAGTTCGCGTGTCAAGGTAGCCTGCAAATTTCCATGACGATTAATAATGTCTGTCTCTTGCACGTCAAAGTATGTGACCACATTACGTAAAGAAAATATATCTTACAGCGTACTGCCTAGAGCTCGAAGTATCATAGCTCGGGTACATATCCGACGGAGTAGGATCCAGTATCTCCTCTGGGTGGGAGTACTCAACAATGCGTAACCGTGTTCCGGTCATGTAGCGCCGCAAATAGAGATTGAATTCATCGAGATCAAAATTGTGATTCTCGTGCCATAGATTTGTGTTTGCTGTCTCCCATTCTATAACATACGGCTCTAGTCTAACTAGCCAGTCAGCAGTTGTCCTGTTCATGCCCTTCCTTGTCGTCCTAAAATTGTGGTGTGTGTTCAACAATTACCTAAAGCTTCGAATGGATTACTATGAAAGATAATGCAACATTGAAAAACTGGTTAATACCTGTGGATGTGTGCTGGCACCGGGTTCTCTATAGGGGGAGGTAGCTCCAACTGCAGAAGACCAAATTGCCTCATAACCCTCTGTTGTGCCATCTCCTCGACGAAGACATCGAAGATGATCTTAGATTTTGTCATCCAGTAATCTCGGTCCCTTGTGCATAGCACAGAGATACTAGTAGGGTATCTCGCTTGTATGGCTGCTTCCGTGTAGGGCTGCCAGATGACCCCGGTGTACGCATCGAACTGCTCGTTCAATGCTGCGTATGCCTTCCTGGTCTGATCACTAGCAAAGCGTCTCTGCAGAGAAGAAAAGTTAGTAGCCGCTAGCATCGAACTATCTCTTGTGCAGAAAAAGTTGCATTAAACTACAACACGGTGCATACCTCGCGACGAGTCCAACACAGACCGAAAGTAGGCATGTCGATGCCGTCAACATCAAACATGGCGTCTATAGGCTCATGAACACGTACATCTGGTCGCCCTATAGAGAACCTCTCCCACGACCACAGCTGTAGGAATAGAGGGCATCCAAGAAGGGCTGGCTTTCTCGATGTAAGCTGGCAACCGTTGCACATACCTCGGTATGTAGCCGCTAAGACCGCCGAACCCCAACTCCTCTGTCTGATCTGATCCGCCGTCTGAGCGCTCGCTATCTCGAGTGCCATAGGGATGTAGAGGGCGCTAATAGTGGTGACATGGTTCTCCGTGAATATCACCTTGCCGAAAAGTCACAGTAAGTAGGCCCCGAGGCTCCGAGTGATCTGTTCCGCAGTCAACGGCGCCCGGAAGTTCTGGATCTGCATTAAGCGAAGAGAAAGTTTTATTAAGCCGCAATTATTTTCTGAAAAACTTTATGCACGATAACTTGAAGATAATAGGTAGGGGAAATTACCCGGAAATTTAGCAACCACTCATACTTAGGTCCGTGATGCTCCCATACCGGATCCGGAGCATCCGGAAAAACACCATGAAAACGTTCTGTAAGAGCTCGCTCCCAACCAGCCGGTGCGTGCAACGGTCCTACGGCATGACCCGCCAACGGTAGTCCAAGCAAAAGTGACACATCCTCTAGAGTAGGAGCCATCTCTCCCCATCTGAAGTGAAACGTGTGGGTCTCTGGCCTCCAACGGTCCACTAAGCAGCTCAGCAAAGACCCATCGATGGCGAGGCGTTTCTCACCCGGGATAGACTCAACTAGACGCGCGAAAGGTAAAAGGCCGGCCCATTTCAACCTTCATCAGAGAACTTTTCTGTTAGTGTCTCCCATTTCAACCATTAATATGCATGTCAGTGTGCAAATTAATAAAGCACGTACCGCTAAAGCCATCCTGAGTGTATCTTCCAGTTTTCCTTAGGAGTGCGAGTGACCAGAGGCTCAAGCTTGCGCTCATACCATATCGCAGCACGATGACCCCTATCAATGTCCCCATTCAGCAACCACAATCCCGACATTCCTGCACATACAAAATTCAGAACATAGTGTCACACTTAATAAAAATTCAGAACATAGTGTCACACTTATTACAAATTCAGAACATAGTGCCACACTTAATAAAAATTCAGAACATAGTGCCACACTTAATAAAAATTCAGAACATAGTGCCACACTTAATAAAAATTCAGAACATAGTGTCACACTTATTACAAATTCATAACATAGTGCCACACTTAATAAAAATTCAGAACATAGTGCCACACTTAATAAAAATTCAGAACATAGTGCCACACTTAATAAAAATTCAGAACATAGTGTCACACTTATTACAAATTCAGAAAATAGTGCCACACTTAATAAAAATTCAGAACATAGTGCCACACTTAATACAAATTCAGAACATAGTGCCACACTTAATACAAATTCAGAACATAGTGCCACACCACACTTAATACAAATTCAGAACAAACTAGTGCTAGCTTAGCTTCTTCCTCTCGCCCTTACTCCTCTACTGCCTCTACCTCCTCTTCTTCCCCGGTTGCCTCGTCCACGCCCAGTGACGAAAGTGGGACAATTAGTGTCCCTATGGCCAAATTCATTGCATAGAATGCATTGCCTAGTCGGACCTCCTGCTTCAGATTCATCCATATCATTTCGGATGCGCTGACACTGCCGTCTGCCTCTACTTGTATGCATATGCTCTGGGTTTGGAATGTAACGCCTTTCGGCAGGGTTGACGCTATTGAAATTAACCATTGATCGAAAACCCATCAGCTCACCTGTCCAGGTATTGAGGACAGCCTCTTTCAGAAAATATGGAGACACAAACGATATTGCATCCATTCCAAGCTGCCCGCAAGCAGCAAGTACATGTGAGCAAGGTAGGTGAAGCAATTTCGGTTTATTGCATGTGCACTCACACGTTGGCCAGGCTTCATTGCCAATTTTCACCTCATGCGTCCTCAACTCACTTGCACATCCGAATTTTTTGTTGGCTAAGCGGACCTCAAACCTTCTTTCTTGATTACCGATGGCGACTACAGTGTGTGACCTAGCTTTTTGCATCTTGTTGTCCATGTACTTCGTGACTCTTTCACAGTACCGTGTATTTGGGTTATTCAAGATATGCTGCTCTGCTATTTGACGTCTGTCTCTGAAATACTTGACGGTGCCATAGAAAATACCCTCAACGATGGCTGTAAGTGGCAATGCCCGGTTTCCTCTGAGGACAAAGTTGTATGTTTCCGCGAGGTTCGTTGTCAGGACACCGTACCTTGCTCCATGTGTGTCATGTAGCAAAGACCACCTCTCCAGAGGCTCATGCTCTATCCACTGCTCGAAGGTTTTAATCGACCTCCCGAGCCTTCTCCTAGTACCAGGTGGGTCAAAGCCTGGCAGGTCACATAGCCCAACAGGCTCCTCCTCCACGGCCGCTGTTCCTGTTGCCAACTGTGCAGCTACTGCTTCAACATGTGCCCTCACCGCTACATCTCTTGCAGCTTTCCTGTCCCTCACGTGTCTCTGCGTGCACACATTAAGTCTGTCGCGTATCAAATTGTACTTCCATAACTGGTTCTGCTTGCAGAGTTTTTTGAACAGATTCATCAGGTTCTGATTTCTAAACTGCGAGAAGAAATTAGCCCCGAGATGGCGCATGCACCAACGGCTCTGCAAGTCCTGCCATGGAACTTGTTCCTCAGGGCCTAGGTTTGTCAGTGTCCTTATCGCACTGAGTATACCTGCATGCCTGTCATGAAGGATGCACACATTGGGCTTCTCCTTCACAACTGATATTTTCAACTGCCTGAAGAACCATGTCCAACTTTCAATGTTCTCACTCTCCACAAAAGAAAATGCCAGTGGGACGACTTGATTTTGGCCGTCTTGACCTATGGCTGTCAGGATCTGACCCTTGTACTTGCCTGTGAGAAAAGTACCGTCAACACATATCACCGGTCGGCAATGCCTGAAAGCTTCGATGCATACACCGAAAGAGAAGAAGAGACGATGCAACACCCTCACAGTTGGGAACTCTGCCATGAACATGTCTTGGATATCGATATAGGTGCCTGGATTCCGCTGCTGCAGGGTGTGGAGTAGGTGGACAACAGAGTCATATGCATCAAAATAAGAACCAAATCTCCTCTCAAGCGCTGCATGCTTTGCCCTCCAAGCCTTGCCATAAGAAATTATGTACTTCAACCTGGCGAAGACTTTTGTCTGGACTGCCTTCACTTCCATAGCTTTGCCCTGCACTATCTCATCGTAAAACAATCGAGCAATAAGCGTGGATGAAAGGTTGGCATGATCTTGAGGGATGCAGGGAATAAGACAAGTGTGATTAACTAAGTCACTTATCACCCAACTTGTGCCATACTTAGGGAGAAAGCCGTGCACCCTGGTGGGACAATCTGCGTTCTTGCATACCATTGTCAGGAATTTCTGACTGGACACCTGAGCTGTGAAAACCCTTTGCGTGGACATTGCCCAATTAATTATTGCATCCTTCAGGGCTTGCTTGTTCGGATACATAGCCCCCGTCGCAATATTGTTCTGGTGATATTGCCAGGCTGAATCATGTCCATCATTCATGGTCATTGCAGATGATAAGTCATGATTCCACCATGCAGGATTCGGGACCTCCTCTGCATTTTCTTCTTCATCTGACTCGTCAGAATCATCGGCATGACCCCTTTCCACATCGGTGTCTTCTTCTTCCATCTGGTTCTGCATGTGCCCATCTACCACGTCAGCGTCCACCTCGCCATTGTAATCACCATCGGCATTTCCTCCTTCTACCTGACTACTCTGCCCTGGTTCATAACCATAAGCATTTCCTCCTTCTACCTGACTGCTTCGTCCTTGTTCGTAACCATAAGCATTTCCTCCTTCTACCTGACTACTCTGTCCTTCGTAGCCACCCTCGCCTTCATGTGCAGTGACCTCCTTCACGACGGGAAGCACTAAAGCAACAGGATTGCATCCCCTTCGTTCACAACCTTGTAACCACCGCACCCGATCGGAGTCTCCCTCTATTGGCCTCAAATAAAAGTAAATTTTTGAACTTGACCGTGTCCACAATGCATGAACACCGACGGTGTGTGTTTCAGTATCAAGACCTAAACTTGCCGCAATCCATTCTTTCAACTGACTAACAGACCATGTTTGTGGTGCGCTCATTGCCACCTCTATGTGAGTAAATTCACTCAGATCTGCTCCCAACTCATTTGTTTGGACAGTACCAGGACCATAGTAAAATCTCAACTTCACTACATCGGACATCTCGACTCACCTATTTTTTTTCAACAACGAAATACAAGTATTAGACATGTCTATATATTACCAGGACCATAGTAAATTTCATGATCAATATAATTTAATCTATGTGGACGATTATGATGAGTTGCTTGACTCTTGTTTTAATAATAATATAATCAATAGGCCCATGTTTACTAATAATAAATAGGCCTCAAATAATAATAATAATATAACCGACAAATATGATAATTCAGTTTATTTGAATTATATGGCCCATGTTGATGTATTTTTTATTTTAATCTATTCTAAGAATAATTTAGAAAAACGCATGCGTCTTTTTTCTACGATCATGTAAAATTCTTCCTTGCAAAGAAGTTTTTATCGTAAGTTTTTTTGTTAGTAGGCCCACGTTGAGGCATTAGCGGGGTGCTATTGCTTGTTATGGGTTAAACTACAGCGTGGCAGTTTAAAAAAAACAGTGTGGCATTGAGACGTACTTTAGTTAGTGGACTTTAGAAAATACGTAGAATAAAGGTTAGCGTGTAATCCGCTTCAAATTGGCAGCGGATACGGACTGAAACGTTTTTTAACATGTAGTTGTACTTTTCCCATTTTTTGTTTGCTTGTTTAATTTCCATCACACTGACATGCTATGCACATGCCGACCCGAACTCTTTAAAAAAACTTGTCTCTTCTTTCGAACTTTTTATTCATGTTTCCAACTTCTTATCACGCACCTGTGTACGTGTCAAGTATTAAGCAACAACTTATTATCCCCACTAACAACTACTACAATTCACACACCTACAACTATATTACGAATATTAGCCGTAGCAACTACAAATATTTACGTATACTACCGGGGCAAATAACAATAATCGCACACAAAATTTATTTCACATCGAAACATATTAACAAATACTACCGGAGCACCTACGAAAAATAAAATGTGGGCTGAAATATACCCTTGAAGCGTGCGTGCGAACGACGAACGACGAACGACGAACGAAGAACGAAAAACTGTCGGCGCTCCAGCTCCAACGAAGAACGACGAACAACAGCTTCACCTCCACCACACTGCCCCAACTTCACCACCACCACACTGCCCCAACTTCACCAACACCACCTCCACCAAAATGCTCACCACGACCACCACGAACTACCCCATCAGTAGATCGAGACCTCTTTTGGCTGCCCTAAATGAGTTGAACCCATTCACGGTGCCAAAATCGCGAAAATCTTGCTCATTTAGGTGTATAAATGGGTGCCATTTTTCTGTAGAAAGAGGAGAAGGGAAGAACACAGAGAACAGAAGAAGAAACGAGCAAGGGGAGAAGAAGAAGGGAGGAAGGGGAGGATAAGGCACGGGCCGGCCAGCGCGTCAGGTGGCAGCACCCTGTCAGCCAGCAGCTGGCCGATCGGCGGGCGGTAGGCCGACAGGGGCGCACCACGCCGACACTCCCCCTCGCGACGTGGCCCGACCAACCAGAGGCCGCCGCGTACCAGCCGGGCCTGCAGTCGGCCTGCTGCTAGCCGATCGGCCTGCTCTGGGCCGATTAGGCCCAGTCGGCCTGCAGCGGGCCGACGGTGTATTATTTTTGAAAATAATACATTCGGCGTATTATTTCTGTAATTTAATAAAAAATGTATTATTTAAAAAAAAATAGCCATATGTAGTTCACCCTTCAGATTTTTGTTATAAATGACATTATTTTAACGGCATTTTTTTAATCTTTCTGTACTCTTTGTATTTTACTTTTATTTTTTAAGCTTACATTTGCTTCCATTTTAGTTAGATATTTTTGTAGCAATTTTTACGCGTTTCTTTTATCAAAGTTCATGCAGCAATATGCAGGGCATCATCTAGTATACTCAATGAAGATGCTCAACTTCAATAGAAAAGAAAAAAACACCCATATTTCATTGGGTAGGTAGGTTGTTTTCAGTACATTTAACCATATTGCTCTTCATAACAGTATAGATGGAAGACATGGAAGGCTTGGAAGACATGGTTAGGAGTGTACCGATTGGTGAGAAGCTCTTCATAGGAGGAGACCTCAATGGCCACGTGGGTACATCTAACACAGGTTTTGAAGGGGCGCATGGGGGCTTTGGCTATGGCATCAGGAATCAAGAAGGAGAAGCTGTCTTAAGCTTTGCTCTAGCCTACAATATGATTGTAGCTAACACCCTCTTTAGAAAGAGAGAATCACATATGGTGACTTTTAGTAGTGGCCAACACTCTAGCCAGATTGATTTTATCCTCTCGAGAAGAGAAGATAGGCATGCGTGCCTAGACTGTAAGGTGATACCTGGAGAGAGTGTTGTACCCCAGCATAAGCTGGTGGTTGTTGACTTCCGCTTTCGGATTCGTGTCCAGCAGGATAAGCGTGCCAAAGTCGCTAGAACGAAGTGCTGGAAGCTCAAGGGGGAGGTAGCTCAGGTGTTCAAGGAGAGGGTCATTAAGGAGGGCCCTTGGGAGGAAGGAGGGGATGCGGACAATGTGTGGATGAAGATGGCGACTTGCATTCGTAAGGTGGCCTCGGAGGAGTTTGGAGTGTCCAGGGAAAGGAGAAGCGAAGATAAAGACACCTGGTGGTGGAATGATGATGTCCAGAAGGCGATTAAAGAGAAGAAAGATTGCTTCAGACGCCTATACCTGGATAGGAGTGCAGACAACATAGAGAAGTACAAGATGGTGAAGAAGGCCGCAAAGCGAGCTGTTGGTGAAGCAAGGGGTCGGGCATATGAGGACCTCTACCAACGGTTAGGCACGAAGGAAGGTGAAAGGGACATCTATAAGATGTCTAAGATCCGAGAGAGGAAGACGAGGGATATTGGCCAAGTCAAATGCATGAAGGACGGAGCAGGCCAACTCTTGGTGAAGGACGAGGAGATTAAGCATAGATGGCGGGAGTACTTCGACAAGCTGTTCAATGGGGAGAATGAGAGTTCTACCATTAAGTGGATGACTCCTTTGATGAGACCAGCATGCGTTTTGTGCGGCGAATCCAGGAGTCTGAGGTGAAGGAGGCTTTAAAAAGGATGAAAGGAGGCAAGGCGATGGGCCCTGATTGTATCCCCATTGAGGCGTGGAAAGGTCTTGGGGACATAGCATAGTATGGCTAACCAAGCTTTTCAACCTCATTTTTCGGGCAAACAAGATGCCAGAAGAATGGAGACAGAGTATATTAGTATCAATCTTCAAGAACAATGGGGATGTTCAGAGTTGTACTAATTACCGTGGAATTAAGCTGATGAGCCATACAATGAAGCTATGGGAGAGAGTCATTGAGCACCGCTTAAGAAGAATGACAAGCGTGACCAAAAATCAGTTTGGTTTCATGCCTGGGAGGTCGACCATGGAAGCCATTTTCTTGGTACGACAACTTATGGAGAGATATAGGGAGCAAAAGAAGGACTTGCATATGGTGTTGATTGACTTGGAGAAGGCCTATGATAAGATACCACGGAATGTCATGTGGTGGGCCTTGGAGAAACACAAAGTCCTAGCAAAGTACATTACCCTCGTCAAGGACATGTACGATAATGTTGTGACAACTGTTCGAACAAGTGATGTCGACACCGATGACTTCCCGATTAAGATAGGACTGCATCAGGGGTCAGCTTTGAGCCCTTATCTTTTTGCATTGGTGATGGATGAGGTCACAAGGGATATACAAGGAGACATCCCATGGTGTATGCTCTTTGCGGATGATGTGGTGCTAGTTGACGATAGTCGGACGGGGGTAAATAGGAAGTTAGAGTTATGGAGACGAACCTTGGAATCGAAAGGGTTTAGGCTTAGTAGAACTAAAACCGAGTACATGATGTGCGGTTTCAGTACTACTAGGTGTGAGGAGGAGGAGGTTAGCCTTGATGGCCAGGTGGTACCTCGGAAGGACACCTTTCGGTATTTGGGGTCAATGTTGCAAGAGGATGGGGGTATTGATGAAGATGTGAACCATCGAATCAAAGCCGGATGGATGAAGTGGCGCCAAGCTTCTGGCATTCTCTGTGACAAGAGAGTGCCACAAAAGCTAAAAGGCAAGTTCTACAGGACGGCGGTTCGACCCGCAATGTTGTATGGCGCGGAGTGTTGGCCGACTAAAAGGCGACATCTTCAACAGTTAGGTGTGACGGAGATGCGTATGTTGAGATGGATGTGTGGCCACACGAGGAAGGATCGAGTCCGGAATGATGATATACGAGATAGAGTTGGGGTAGCACCAATTGAGGAGAAGCTTGTCCAACATCGTCTGAGATGGTTTGGGCATATTCAGCGCAGGCCTCCAGAAGCTCCAGTGCATAGCGGACGGCTAAAGCTTGCGGAGAATGTCAAGAGAGGGCGGGGTCGACCGAATTTGACATGGGAGGAGTCCGTTAAGAGAGACCTGAAGGATTGGAGTATCACCAAAGAGCTAGCTATGGACAGGGGTGCGTGGAAGCTTGCTATCCATGTGCCAGAGCCATGAGTTGGTTGCGAGATCTTATGGGTTTCACCTCTAGCCTACCCCAACTTGTTTGGGACTAAAGGCTTTGTTGTTGTTGTTGTTTGCTCTTCATAACAGTATAGATGGAAAAATATGAACACTATATATATCCTACCACCCGGGGTAATTATCCTCGTATCCCATATGCAACCATGTGTTAGTATTATCACTTTATCATTGTAAGTATGTTCATATACTATGCCTAAGATATCTCAAAGCAAATTATACAAAAAAATTGCAGGTGAGTTGTATATCCAAAATACCTTCATACTTGTATGTATAAAACAATATACTAAAAAATAGAACATAATACTAGAAGATAGTATATATACTACCGAAATATTCTTATATACTACATACTACATGTACATACTCTCGGTTTTGACAGTGACTACGTACATACAACATATAAAACTCACATGAGGGTAACTACCGATGGTGGTAGGAAAATTTGTCCTATATATAATGTGTGTGTATATAATGTGTCATCGGAGTATGTACTCTCACATGCAAGTACCTTTTAAACAAACATATTATATATTCAAGAAGTGTAAGTAGGCAAAGAAAAATAGAAAATGTACCTTTTGTTTACTATGAAATTGCTGATATTCATGATAACTTGTTTTATGCTCCCTGCTTTAGTGTCTTTAAAAGGTAGACCACTAACTTGACTATGAATTATTCTCAAGATATTCATCATGTCCGGATTTCGTGACACAGATACGAAGGCCCGACATTCAAAATTTTCTTGGAGGTCTTCATACACTTGGTTTGCAAGAGTGGTCTTGCCCATTCCTCCAGTTCCTATGATGGAGCCCAGCTTCGGCTGCTCATGTGTTGACGCTTCTTCAGTCAACAGTTTGATAATCTCATGCTTGGGTTCATCAATTCCGACAAGCTTTGAGGCATGCTCAAACATAGAAAGAGCTCTAGGATCAATGGTGACATTTTTGGTGTTTGAGAAGGTCTGGCGAGTCTTGTACCTTGCATTCCTATCGCCCACCTCAATGAACTGTTTCTTCAGATCTTGTATCTCTCTACCAATTCGACAGCGAGCCTTCATCTTCCCCAACATCCCTAGCGAGCACTTGATCTTATCTATGAAGCCATCTGGCTTTGCATCTTTGTCATCAACAGACAACATGAAGTCATCGATGGCATCCTCCATGTCGTATGACACCTCCCGCACCTCATTCATCCAAACTTTATCCTGCTCATCGGGATCCTCCTCCTTCGACATCTTGAGGAGAAAAGCCTCCATGGCAGCAAGCTCGTGAGTGAGAGACTGGATCTCCTTGCGCACACCTTTGAAACGCTCGCACTCTTTGCCGAGCAGAACAGCCAGCTTCCCCAGGACAGGTTTTAGTACCCCTGTCGCCACGCTGACAAGAGCCGCCTCCATGGCTATGCTAGCCCAGAGCTCCCTCAATTAATGCAGCGATAGTGTTCTCAATCTACAGCCTACCAAAATCATTGATGGAAGTAAGACACTATGCCCAAGCATTATAACACCAAACAAGCTAGCAAAAATCGCTGCAGCGCCCGTTGGCCGCTGCCACAAGATCGAAGCAGAGTAGTAGAGATGGGGTCATACCTGTCGTGGAGCCTGGATTTTTCTTCGGTGATGGTCCACGTCGAAAACAGTTGATTATTTCCTCTTCTTCTCATCGTGGATCTTAACACCGTTGGAAGAGAATGGATTAAAACGGAGATGAGGCCAAGCATTGCTGCACCGAACGAGCTACAGATCGATCGACCCGGAGATCGAAGCATGGCAATGGGAGACGGGGTATACCTCATGGGATGGATCTGCCGCGGAGGCAGCTTGCCAGGCGAGAAGGAAGCTCGGACGCGTGCGGTGTGTGCAACTCAGATCTGATCTAAGCAGAGTAGTGGGAAGTGGAGTGAGAAGGCAATGGGATTTAATGTAATTAGTTAGTGCCTTAGTGGGTAGAAGAGGTCTGGGTCCACTAGTAGAAAACAGGGCTTTCATTCGGGCCTGGCCAGCCCATTAGTCCCGGTTCAGTCACGAACCGGGACCCATGGGGAATTCGTCCCGGTTCGTGAGCCTAGGGGGCCGCCGGGGCCTCGTGGGCATTGGTCTCGGTTCATTTCAACCCATTTGTCCCGGTTCTAGGCACGAACCGGGACCAATGGTCCTCGCTCCTGGCCCACAACCATTTGTCCCGGTTCGTGGCTCGAACCGGGACAGAATGCTGGGCTTTAGTCCCGGTTTATACCACAAACCGGGACAAATGAGTTGCCTATATATACCCCATCGCCGCAGCAGAGCACTCCACAGTGCTCTGTTTTTTGCTGGCCGGCGAGGGGGAGGGCATTGGGTGCTCTAGTAGCTCACCTCCTATGCACATGAGGTGTTCAATGAAATGCCCGAGCCACGCTAGTTAAGCTTTCTCCTCTCGAAGCTCGACCTCCGAGCTCCATTTTTCCCAAGATTTGTCTAGGTTTATATTAGCGGTCCGTCACGCCCCGTCCCCGTCTTCACCGCCGTAGATCGCCCGCGCCGATCTCGTCGCCGGCACCACCGTGGTGAGCCTCTTGGACTTATCTTCTTTCTGAAAGAAAAAATTCTTACTTTACATAGATACTTGTCTAATTTTCTTTCTTTTGACACACATAATTATATATAATGCACGCAGATGAACCGCAATGGATGTACGGTGACAGACACACCTCCGAGTACATTAAGGGCGTGCATGATTTTCTCGAAGTGGCTGAGGCAAACGCGCAGAATGGTTTTATGTGTTGTCCATGCCCTAAATGTGGGAATACGAAGTCTTACTCTGACCGGAAAATCCTTCACACCCACCTGCTTTACAAGGGTTTCATGCCACACTATAATGTTTGGACGAGGCATAGAGAAATAGGGGTTATGATGGAAGACGACGAAGAAGAAGAGGACGATGACAGCTATGTGCCCCCTGAAATACGGTGATGCTGCTGAAGATCAAGAGGAACCAGACGATGTGCACGATGATGCTGCAACGTGGGAAGCTGCTGAAGATCAAGAGGAACCAGACGATGTGCCCGATGATGATGATCTCTGCCGGGTCATTGTCGATGCAAGGACGCAATGCGAAAGTCAAAAGGAGAAGCTGAAGTTCGATCGCATGTTAGAGGATCACAAAAAAGGGTTGTACCCCAATTGCGAAGATGGAACACAAAGCTCGGTACCGTACTGGAATTGCTGTAGTGGAAGGCAGAGATGCTATGCCTGACAAAGGATTTGAGAAGCTATTGAAAATATTGAAGAAGAAGCTTCCAAAGGATAACGAATTGCCCGACAGTATGTACGCAGCAAAGAAGGTCGTATGACCTCTAGGATTGGAGGTGCAGAAGATACATGCATGCTCTAATGACTGCATCCTCTACCGCGGTGCGTACAAGGATTTGAACGCACCCGGTATGCGGTGCATTGCGGTATAAGATCAGACGAGATGACCCTGGTGATGTTGACGGCGAGCCCCGCAGGAAGAGGGTTCCTGCGAAGGTGATGTGGTATGCTCCTATAATACCACGGTTGAAACGACTGTTTAGAAACAAAGAGCATGCCAAGTTGATGCGATGGCACGGTGAGGACCGTAAGAAAGACGGGAAGTTGAGAGCACCCGCTGATGGGTCGTACTGGAGAAAAATCAAGAAGTACTGGGCTGAGTTTGCAGGTGACCCAAGGAACGTATGGTTTGCTTTAAGCGCGGATGGCATTAATCCTTTCGGGGAGCAGAGCAGCAACCACAGCACCTGTCCCGTGACTCTATGTATGTATAACCTTCCTCCTTGGATGTGCATGAAGCGGAACTTCATTATGATGCCAATTCTCATGCAAGCCCCTAAGCAACCCGGCAACGACATTGATGTGTACCTAAGGCCATTAGTTGAAGAACTTTTACAGCTGTGGAATAGAAATAGTGTACGTACGTGGGATGAACACATACAAGAGGAATTTAACCTGCACGCGTTGCTGTTTGTAACCATCAACGATTGGCCCGCTCTCAGTAACCTTTCAGGACAGACAAACAAGGGATACCATGCATGCACGCACTGTTTAGCTGACACCGAAAGTATATACCTGGACAAATGCAGGAAGAATATCGTCGATTTCTTCCGACCAACCATCAATGTCGAAAGAAAGGCAAGCATTTCAAAGGCGAGGCAGATCACCGGAAGAAGCCCGCCATGCGTACCCGTGATCACGTACTTGTTATGGTCAATGATTTACACGTAATCTTTGGAAAGGGTCCCGGCGGACTAGCTGTTCCGAGTGACGCTGAGGGACACGCACCCATGTGGAAGAATAAATCTATATTTTGGGACCTACCCTACTGGAAAGACCTAGAGGTCCGCTCTTCGATCGACGTGATGCACGTGATGAAGAACCTTTGCGTGAACCTGCTAGGCTTCTTGGGCGTGTATGGGAAGACAAAAGATACAGCTGAGGTACGGGAGGACCTGCAACGTTTGCACGAAAAAGACGGCATGCCTCCAAAGAAGTATAAAGGTCTTGCTAGCTACGCTCTTACCAAAGAAGAGAAGGAAATCTTCTTTGAATGCCTGCTTAGTATGAAGGTCTCGACTGGCTTATCATCGAATATAAAGAGAATAATAAATATGCCAGAGAAAAAGTTCATCAACCTAAAGTCTCATGACTGCCACGTGATTATCACGCAACTGCTTCCGGTTGCATTGAGGGGACTTCTACCGGAAAACGTCCGATTAGCCATTGTGAAGCTATGTGCATTCCTCAGTGCAATCTCTCAGAAGGTGATCGATCCAGAAATCATACCAAGGCTAAGGAGTGATGTGGTGCAATGTCTTGTCAGTTTCGAGCTGGTGTTTCCACCATCCTTCTTCAATATCATGACACACGTCCTAGTTCATCTAGTTGATGAGATTGTTATTCTGGGCCCCATATTTCTAACAATATGTACCCCTTTGAGAGGTTCATGGGAGTCCTAAAGAAATATGTCCATAACCGCGCTAGGCCAGAAGAAAGCATCTCCATGGGCCATCAAACAAAGGATGTCATTGGGTTTTGTGTTGACTTCATTCCTGGCCTTAAGAAGATAGGTCTCTCTAAATCGCGGTATGAGGGAAGACTAATTGGAAAAGGCACGCTTGGAGGGGACACAATAATATGCAGGGACGGATATTCTTGGTCTCAAGCACACTACACAGTTCTACAGAACTCTACCTTGGTGACCCCGTATGTCGATGAACACAAGAACAGTCTGCGCTCCAAACACCCGGAGCAGTCCGACGACTGGATTACATGTGAACACATCAGCACTTTCAGCAATTGGTTGGAAACACGTCTCAAAGGTGACAATACTGTTTGTGATGAGTTGTACTCGTTGTCCAGGGGACCATCTTCGACTGTATTGACTTACAAAGGATACGAGATAAATGGGAATACATTTTACACGATCGCCCAAGATCAAAAGAGCACCAACCAAAACAGCGGTGTCCGCTTTGATGCAGCAACCAAGAGGGGAAAGGACACATATTATGTTTACATAGTGGACATATGGAAACTTGCCTACGGACATGATTTTAAGGTCCTTTTGTTTAAGTGCAAATGGGTCAATCTGTCAGGAGGCGGGGTACAGGTACACCCACAGTACGGAATGACAACAGTGGATCTGAACAATCTTGGGTACACTGACGAACCATTCGTCCTAGCCAATGATGTGGCACAGGTTATCTATGTGAAGGACATGTCTATCAAACTGAGAAAAAGAAAAGATAAGGAAGCGATTACATCATATGATGAGCCAAAGCACCACATAGTTCTTTCAGGAAAAAGGGACATCGTGGGAGTGGAGGGCAAGACAGACATGTCCGAAGATTATGAAAAGTTTCATGAAATTCCTCCCTTCAAAGTCAAGGCTGACCCAAGCATCCTGATAAATGATGAAGATTATCCATGGTTACGGCGCAATAAGGAAATGACACAAGCGAAGAAAAAGTGAAGACTTTCTCCACAACTATTATGATGATACCATGCCAACTTTCAACCTTTTCGTAGTTCATTTGAAATGCCTGTTGTAACAGACAAGTTTCCGTATGGAATCCTGATACTTCGAACTCTCAACTTTCTTGCACATGCTATGTGGATGAAATGATGATACCATGCCAACTTTCAACATTTTGAGAGTTCATTTTCTGTTCAAAATCATTAAAAGCAAAAAGAATTTTCATAAAGAACTTTTTTGTTACAAACTTTAATAGAAAAAAGAATTATCATAAAAGATGGGCTGTAAGTAATTAGAAACAAAATAATATAAACTTTAATAAAATATATAAGTAGAAACAAAATAAGATAAAATAAAAGAAACTTTAATAATATAAATAAAATTTATGAAACTAAAATTATCAAAGTATTTTCTGTTCAAAACATTATAAGCAACCATTGATGCAACTAAAATTATCAAAGTATTTTCTGTTCAAATTCATTAAAAGCAAAAAGAATTTTCATAAAGAACTTTTTTTGTTAGAAACTTTAATAGCACAAAGAATTATCATAAAGTAAAATACATAAGTAATTAGAAACAAAATAGAATAAAATAAATGAGTTTTTTGTTGTAAGTAGAAACAAAACAAAATAGATAAAGCAAAAAAGAAAACAAAAAACAGGGAAAAAATAAAAATTATGCCATCTACTGGGCCACCACGGCCTGAATACGACTAGAAACCCATCCATGGGCCAGGATTCAGACACGCAGAAGGCCCAGTAGGCCCACAGGCATGTACAGAGAGGTTAGGCCCGTAAGCCTGCTTTAGAGAGGAGCTCGACAGCTCAGGCGCAGCGCACCTTATAAACAGGTGCGGCTCTCTCTCAGCTAGCGAGGTGGGACTAAACTCCCACCATCATGCCGCTGTGCAAGGCTTTCCGTCCCGGTTGGTGGCACCAACCAGGACTAAAGGCGGGCTTTGGTCCTGGTTGGTGCCACCAACCGGTACCAATGCCAGCCTTTAGTCCCGGTTGGTGCCACCAACCGGTACCAAAGGGCTCTGCTTCCCGCCCTTTG
>NC_057811.1:491270438-491293963 GCF_018294505.1 Triticum aestivum
ATAGGAAAATTGTGTATGATCAAAGTCATTTATGTATATATATATATATATATATGTTCATATTTAGAAGAAAAAGCAGGAGAGGAAAAAGGAAAATAAGAAGAGAAAGTGTTTAATATAGTTAGTTAGAAAAATAATAGAACTAGTTAAACTAGTTTATTTTTAGTAAATACTACTTTATTTTATTTATAGTAAGTGCTTAATTAGTAGTTGAACTAGTTGATTAAATAAAACTAGTTTATTTTACTATATATAGAGTACGTAGTTTATTTTTACTAAGTACTACTTTATTTTATTTATAATAAGTGCTAAGTAGTTGAACTAGTTGATTTAGTAAAACTACTTTATTTTACTATAAAATTAGTTTATTTTTAGCAAGAAAATTAATAGAAATAGTTTATTTTTTTAGTTCAAGCAATTATTCCCGCATCGGCGTCGACGATGCCTATCCCGCATCCTCGTCGTCGACTCGGCGGAGGAGGCCGGCTTGATCAGAGGGGCCATGTCCGGGACTGGGCTCCGCCGGGCTAGTATTGGGAGGTGCTACCTTCCGGGGGGCGTAGGTTGGTGAGGAGCCAGCCCGTCATTGACCCGATCCTTGTTTGGTGGCGGTCGCGTGGGCCATTGACGGTGCCGAGGCTTCCGGACACCGCGGAGGTGGTACGTCACCGTGTCAGCGAGGAGGACGAGCACGTCCGTCGCTACATGGTTGCGTTGTAGGGCAGGTCCGACAATACCTGGCAGCTTCTTCAGAGATCTCACTGGAATTATGATCCTGTGATGGTTCCTTCTCTTTGGGTGTCCACCGCCCGCGCCGATACCCGTCGGGCGCTACGGTTCTAGCTGTATTAGCGATGCTATATGTATGATAGTATTCGAGGTGTATTAATTAGTGATAATATTCGACGATGTACGAACGCAAGAGATGATGTAGTTTTGCTTATAATTAAATGCATGCTAATTTGAATACTACTTTATTTTACGATTTGGTTTTGCTTATTGAATGCTCAAATTGGAAAAGTACTCCTACTTTGAATGCTAAAATTGGAGAGCACTATGCAAGGCGTATGCATTTGATTACTTGATAGCTTATAGGGTTTTTGTTTTTACAGAAATCTAGGAGCCCCCTCCATCATCCGCACCGTCGTCCCCGTCACCAAGCCCCCTCCGACCTCGAGGTGAGACCAGCCAAATCTCCATGTCAATATGAGTCCTATAATATGAGTCCTCGGGTTGACTTTAAGTCTGTCGAGTCTCCACCATATATGAGAGGACGAAGAATCCCGACTGTTGTCGTGGGGGTAGCTTCTCCTTCATTCCCATGTGCTAGACAATTTGGTGTAATGCACTCGGGAATGAAAGGAGGAGCTACCATCACCGACGGTCGAATATGTACACCACGTGAGCTGAGAGTTTTCAAGAAAAGGCTCGACAGACCGATAGTCAACCCGTGATGAATAATAATGATCTAATTTAGGCTTTTTGGTACATATATTTAATTGTACAAGTTTACTATTTGAATTATGAACATAGGAAATGTCGTACTCGGACGACGAAAATCGCCCGGGGGAGTGCGACTGGTGCCACGACGACCGAGGTATGTGCGACAGGTTCCTTGAGCTGGACAAAGATTGGTGCTTCAGCATTAAGCTCGAGGAGACCTTCGATGTTGAAACGGTACACAACTACAAGAGTTTTTTTTCGTAATTAAGCACGACTTCAACTATTTGAATGTGTACTTTTCATCCTTTCCAATTCGACTAGCTTATCCCATGCAAGATGCTATGTCTTGGAGAGGATGGGTTTTGAAGACCATGAAAGTATGGAAACAAAGAAAATTCACCTCAGGACCCATCATGGTGTGGATTTTGAAGTTAAGTTGTACAATTCTGAGAGTGTAACCCATTTTGGTTGCAAAAATTGGGAAGCACTTTGCAAGATGTATGGTTTTGATGAGGGTATGTTTGTCACCATGGATCTTGGTGATCCTAAAATCGAGCAAGACAATATGGACATTTGGGTCCTTGTTGATACGCTTCCAATTCTTCCCCTATGTGAGCTTCTCAAACATAGTTATTAACTAATTTATATTGTTTATTTCAAAATACTTGACAGCTTATTTCCATTGACAGCTTATTTTGATTGTTCAAACAATGTGTGGAACAAGGTAGACAGAACCTACTACACCAATGGCTCTGAGTTAACTTATAAGGAGAAAAATCATCTGGTTGGATTTTGTACTGATCTTGAGAATTACAATATCTATTGTAAAACTCCTCCACATTATGGTCAATGCGTGCCACTAGTACACGTGTTGAACTACGGTAACTACTATGGAGACACCCTGGTAAGATTTTTTACTATTACGACATCCATATATCTTTTTGCATACTTCTAAAACTAGTACATCATTTCTAACTATGAAGTTATTACTATGTTTTTCAACAGATAATCCCAGAGTATTGTGTGCCTCATTTGATGTATCAGAGTGGTCGCCTTAATGTTTTGAACATACGTCCAGGTCATCCTACGAATCTCAACTATCCATACCGGATTTCTAAAAGAAGTGGAGACATGAAAATCAAGGAATGGAAAAAATGTATGGACAGTCGTAAGGAGGTTCTTGGAAGCAAAAGGAAGCGAAGCGCAAGAATTGGAGATAGGATGATCTCCATTCTCCATAATTGGAGAGTCAGGGTCTGTATTGTTTTATGCTATTTTACCTTAAAAAGGGTATTTAGGTCCTACCTAATACTGATGATCATGTGCTAAGAACAATTAAGTAGGGTTGGTTCGATGACTATGAGGATGATGATCGTATGACTTGTTATTAATAATGAGTAGAAGTTGTATGATGATGATTAGTAGGACTTGTTATTATATATGATGATGCATGATGCGAGCATGAAGAGTTATTATATATCAGCGGGTGAAATGAACATGGATTGGATTGAAGTGAAGGCAACATGCATGTGGTGCATGTCGAAAGTAGTACAATCCAAACTTGATCAAGTTAGGATTAGTATTACTTTCGACATGCATCACATGTTGCCTTCACTTCAATCTAAGCCATGTTTAGGCATAGCAGTAGCGTTGGTAAACCAAGCACGGAGATATAAGAGAGGACACTTCTCTCTATTAGCTACCTAATAACAACCTAAATTAACCCCCAAAACCACTAAACCAGCCCTTTCAAAAAAAAACTTCAGCTCCAGCCAGATGCTGACGCGTGGATGCCTATTGGTTCCGGTTGGTGTCACCAACCGGGACCAAAGGCCTCCCTGCCTGGGCTAGCCGCAGCGGCCACGTGGAGGCCCATCTGTCTCGGTTCGTGTAAGAACCGGGACTAAGGCCAAGGGCATTAGTAACGACCTTTTAGTCCCGGTTTCTAAACCGGGACAGAAGGCCCTTATGAACCGGGACAAATGACCCTTTTTCTACTAGTGGTCTGGGTCTGGAACCTGATTAGTTAAGTCGCTAATCAGGCCCTTGTCTTTCTTGTCCCACTAAACCTCTTATGTATTATCATAACTAAGACGCATTGTTCTGTTTTCGGCTAAGGGTTTCATTGTGACATACTCGACACTCTATTACTACCTCCGTTTGGAAGTACCTAATTTCCAATCGATCGTTCTCAGTGAAATCACGATCGACACACTCTTAGATCTGCAGAACTTATGTTGTTTTAAATTGTTGTGAGACTGGTTAAACATAAAATTATATTGACTCAAGAAACTACAAGAGGAAACTTTGAACACAACTGGTACTTCTCAGTTTATGTCTGTTAACAGAAAACAAAACAACATCAGTTTTGGAAGGCAGTGTAGGTGGAACAAATGCTTTCCTCCTGAGGATTACACTCTGGGGACAATCGCATAAACCATATTTAGTAGTTTTCTTAACCCAAGATTGTTAATTAACAACTACTAACCCCCAAAGAGAAGACAAAAACGCGTTTGTCCACGTCAATTGAAGTCCATGCGCTCTTAATTTAAGTTGAGATCTGATACCATTTGTCGGCAGAAGTATCCCCTCTCATTTGTTAACCAGTTTTATGTTTCCATGATTCTGCGTGAACTCCTCCAGATCTGCTACATTGCATTCCCGTATCATGTTTCCATGATTCCGTGTGAACTCCTCCAGATCCATGTAGCCAGTAAGCCAATTAGTCGTCTTTGTTACTGCTGCCCTGCTTGCCTTTCTGGTTGATCTTTATGCAGTTGTGGTTACTGATTTTATTAAGATTTCTTTTATGAATCCTGTAATATAATTTTTGTGACACAAAATCTACATTTTATTGATCAAATTGATAGCCAAACGTGATCCCTAGAATAGGAAGACAACACATCAACTGATACTGGCGTAGTAACAATGCACTGCTTTCCAACAAGTCCGTCATGTTAGTCGAGCAATGGTTGTCTCAATCAGAGATTGCAGTTAATTAACCACAAAGAAGGGGGAGAAGGCATCAAATTGTGAAGCTGCCCGTGTAGAGAGACCAAAAGCCATTTTGCCGACACGATATGCCCTAATTTCAGCAAAGATTCCTTTTGCCTGTGTGCCATTTCATTAGTCGTTAACCAAGGCAAGGTTCTCTCCATTTCAACTCTCATCTAGATCTCTGCATGCATGGGTCGTGCCGCTGCTAGATACCTAGTGGCAGTATTAGTTTTCTTCGCCCGAGTTGTTATTTTATGTTTTGTTCAAAGGTCCATGTGGCATTGCTCAGTGTTAATTTTTACAGTATTTTTGCTGCTTTCATTTATAAAAAATAAGTTGAGAACCGATAGGAAGGACAGCAGCAACTCCATCTCCTCGTTGGTTTTTGGCTTGTACCGATGCAAACAACAGAAAACCCGGTTCTGCATGCCCATTACCGTCATGCAGTGCAGCAACATCTCTTGAGCCCATTCAACAGTGTTGAGGATGCGATCTTTCAGGACAGCTGGTAGCAAGTTGGATGCCCATATCTGTTGGCGTCATTTTCATCCTGGAAACAGAGAGGGTCTCCATTCAAGCATCACAAAGATAAGATGTATCACCGAAAGGAGAAGGAAAATGACAATACGAATGACATACAAAAATGTGTATGGAGAGAGAGAGAGCTCCATGACAGTTTGTTAGAGTTAAACATGTTGCTGTGTCATTGAGTTGAACAAGTGCACAAGTGTGAAGGGTACAACTGTGTGGTGTGCCCAACTACAGCCGCCTGCAACTTGCACACGTGACAGAATGTGTTTGGTGTGACGGTTCAGTGTTTAAGTCGGTTGTGTTGGCAACTGAATCTTGTAGTAAAAATGTTCAGGCATTCGTTGTACTACTGTCTCGTCTGTTTTCAGTTACTCTGCTTCTCCTCTGAAACGCTGAAGAAAACAGAGAGGGAGAGAGGCCTACACAGTTTGAATCTCAATGGCAGTAGCCAATTTTTATTTTTTTTAAAGAAGCAGCAATCCTTGCATCTCAGCAACAATAAGCCACCACGCATCGATCTCATCGATCTCCGAAACAACAACAAGCTTTTTAGATTGCAGCCTTCACGAAATCGCTTCGCATCATCAATTAGTACCCCAATCAAGCCAGGACGCATCATCAACTCAACGGTACATCTCTTGCCAAAGGATATGGAGAGTCTCCAAAACGCCAGCAAGAAGCCAAGAACAAGGCAGGATGACATATTTACATGCATGCACCTCAAAGGATCTGGAAGCAGCAGTGAGAAGCAAAATTCATGGTGGAGATAGAATCGAGCAAAGACCTGCAGAATTCATCCCTCGTAGAAACAAACAAAGTACGATGTCAATAAAAACTTTGCCACATTCATCCCAGAACACGAGTGACGTGTCAAGGATTTTCCCAACAAGAAAGAGCAGCTTAAGCTAGAATCTGCTAATGCATACTCGGCTCCATTGATGTATGGGTTACTGCATTTTGCAACAGAAAGAGATAATGTAATTGTTGAGAGACTCTGAAAAATTAACATGAGAATCGGCCAGATGAGCAGCTGCAGCAGCAAATCTCATGCTGGTGATGTTCCTGTTAGTTTGATCTCTCCACCAATGGGCCCAACGGCTCATTGGGCCCCTTGACCCACGCCCTGATCGGGGGCGTCCAGCCCAAGCAAGGCTGGTGGGCCCCTGTCGCGCAGTGCTATAAAGAGGAGGTGGGGACCAGGGGCACGGAGTACGAGGTTCGTCGCCGCCACTATTTCCCACTCCTAACCCTAATCCGATCTAGAGGGAGGCGTTGAAGCGATGGGAAGCCCACCGACGCCACCACTCTCTGCCATCACCGGCCACCTCACCATGGCCGGCACCGGGAGCTCCTCCACTGCAGGAGAAAGTAGCCACTCTTTCTCCTCTCATCTCTCTGTGATCCTCTCCTCACAGATGAATACAGATGCATAGACAGTGTATATACAGATTGATCTATCCCGTATTCCTAGCCCAAACGATCTATAGAACATAACATTGGTATCAGATGCAAGGAAAGGCATCGGTTTTCGGGTAGAAAAGAATACTAAAGCAAAAGAAATCCCCTCCCCAAGATCCCGAACCTCATAGGGCAAAGTTTTCACTGGAGAAGGGCCTTTGGCTCGCCGGCAAAGAAGCGCTGCCGTCGTGGCCGCGCGGTTCCTCTGGATCCGGACGGGCATCGGCATGCCGAGCCGTCCGGAAGAAGAACCAAACCCGGCAAAGGGCACCGCAGCCAAGCCATTCGACGGCGGCGCGCCTACCGCAAGGGAAAACATGCTACCGGCGAAGGGGATGGCAACGACGCAGATGGGAAGGGGAGCAGAGGGGGCGTAGCGGCGCCGCGGCACTCTCCTTCTCTCTTTCTCTCTGCCACGGGAAGACGTGGTGGATGGGAAAAAGAAGGTAGAAAGGGAAAGGGGAGGCCGCTCGCGCGGTGCGGTGGTTCGCTGTCGGCGCAGCCGTGCCCCGCCGTTACTCCAACAGAAAAGGGCGCCGTCAAGGCGCAAGGGGAGCAGAGGAGGGCGCAGCAAGCGTCCCTCTCTCTCTCTGCCAAAGGAAAGGCGGGGAAAGGAGAGAAGGCCGCGTCTGGCGCGGTGGCAGCCGCCGGCGGCCGGGGCGCTGCCGCTGGTTCACCGTCGGGTGAGAGAGAAGGGTAAGGGCGACGCGATGCAAATGGGGGCTAGGGTTCGGGTCGGGGGGATCGCTGTCCCGGTTTTCTTCAGACGAAAAGTGCGGTGGTCCGTCCGATCTAGATGGACGGCCACGATCAAAAACCTAGATCCAACCCAGGCCAGTGGGCCGAAAGAAAGTGGGGCACTGGGCCATGTGGCCAGGCTGCCACCCGCTCGCCCACCTTGGGCCTTTGGGCTGAAAGGCCGTCGGACCAAGGCCGCAGCTGCGGAGCGCCCGCCTCTGGGCCTTGTGGGCCAGGAGGCGCTGCCGCGAGCGCGCTGGGCCGTGGACGGCGCGACCAGCAGTTTTTAGTTTTATCTGTTTCTTTTGCCCATTCTTTGGGGCAAACTTATACAGCTTTTCTATTCAAATTGTCCAATAAAAAAATTTGTCTAAAACAGAAGAGTTAAAGAATTTGTTTCTGAAAATAATAAAGTCCATGAATTTTTTATCATGTTTTCCGCTGCAAAATAATTAAAAGTTCTCTTTTAAAAGAAAAAGGAAATTCTTATGAATATAGTATTGTAAAGTTTCGCTGCAAAGTAAAAGTTTTATCCTTCAATTAAATTGGAACCAACGGTAAAATTTAATTGGAAGAACAGTTTTTGAGAGAAGTTTTTTCACTTGCGGGTGAAATCAGATTCAGATAGCTTTTGCTATGACAGTACAAAGATATTTGTTTAAAGCTTAATTATGGTATTGTTCTTTTCTGACCAACGTTGATGATGACATTATTATAATTCAATGAGTCTTATAGTTAAAAGTTCAAATCTCTGATAAAATTTGTATCAAAGTGACCAATTTTTAGAGAATTTGATAAAGATTGAGAAATGTATATTACTAGTTTTCCGCTGCAATAAAGTTGATAATGATGATTATTTTCTTAGCAAAGTTGCTTAATAGAAATTTTATCATCACATTATTTATGATTTATATGCATTATTTCCATTTTCGCCCAACAGTTGTATGGAATTAATGTAAAAAGGTGATGTTTTATTCTAATTCTGCCACAACGGTGATTTAGAATATAAAAGAAAGTTTCAAAAGTTTAATGTGCATATTTTTTTAACCAGACCAACGTAGGGTTATTTTTATGTTCATTATTGTTGATTATTGGCTAAGTTTTTCTCAGACTAAAAGGTTTCAATGCTCTCATTCGTGAAAGCGAATGGCTGGGTACTTGTGACCCGAAAGATGACCAAGAAAGGTCATAATGTGAGGGAGTATGTTCTCTCTAAAGAATGGCTTCAAAAGAAAAGAATTCTTGGATTCATTGAGAGTCTTGGTTGACGAATGTCTTCCATGTACTCTCTATGAAGAAGATTTTTCAGTCAACATGATTTGAGATGAAACAAACCACATGTGTGTTTAATTTGACCAACGTCGGATCAAGCATGTGTGTCAAAGAGCATTCGGATTTATTTCTGAATTTGATGATTGAATATGCAGTCAAAAGAGCCAATTCTAGCATTTATGTCCCTTATAAGGAATTACCCGCATAGCGGAAAAAGATGATTATGATAAAACTGAAGGAAATATGCCCTAGAGGCAATAATAAAGTTATTATTTATTTCCTTATATCATGATAAATGTTTATTATTCATGCTAGAATTGTATTAACCGGAAACATGATACATGTGTGAATACATAGACAAACAGAGTGTCACTAGTATGCCTCTACTTGACTAGCTCGTTGATCAAAGATGGTTATGTTTCCTAGCCATTGACATGAGTTGTCATTTGATTAACGGGATCACATCATTAGGATAATGATGTGATTGACTTTACCCATTCTGTTAGCTTAGCACTCGATCGTTTAGTATGTTGCTATTACTTTCTTCATGACTTATACATGTTCCTATGACTATGAGATTATGCAACACCCTTTTACCGGAGGAACGCTTTGTGTGCTACCAAACGTCACAACGTAACTGGGTGATTATAAAGGTGCTCTACAGGTGTGTCCGAAGGCACTTGTTGGGTTGGCGTATTTCGAGATTAGAATTTGTCACTCCGATTGTCGGAGAGGTATCTCTGGGCCCTCTCGGTAATGCACATTACTTAAGCCTTGCAAGCATTGCAACTAATGAGTTTGTTGCGAGATGATGTATTACGGAACGAGTAAAGAGACTTGCCGGTAACGAGATTGAACTAGGTATTAAGATACCGACGATCGAATCTCGGACAAGTAACATACCGATGACAAAGGGAACAACGTATGTTGTTATGCGGTCTGACCGATAAAGATCTTCGTAGAATAAGTGGGAGCCAATATGAGCATCCAGGTTCCGCTATTGGTTATTGACTGGAGACGTGTCTCGGTCATGTCTACATAGTTCTCAAACCCGTAGGGTCCGCACGCTTAAAGTTAGATGACAGTTATATTATGAGTTTATGTGTTTTGATGTACCGAAGGAGTTCGGAGTCCCGGATGAGATCAGGGACATGATGAGGAGTCTCGAAATGGTCGAGACGTAAAAATCGATATATTGGACGACTATATTTGGACATCGGAAAGGTTCCGAGTGATTCGGGTATTTTTCGGAGTACCGGAGAGTTACGGGAATTCGTATTGGGCCTTAATGGGCCATACGGGAAAGGAGAGAAAGGCCCCAAAGGGTAGCCGCACCCCTCCCCATGGACTAGTCCGAATTGGACTAGGGAGGGGGGGCGCCCCCTTCCTTCCTTCTCCTTCTCCCTTCCCTTCTCCTACTCCAACAAGGAAAGGAGGAGTCCTACTCCCGGTGGGAGTAGGACTCCCCCCTTGGCGCGCCCTCCTCCTAGGCCGGCCGCCTCCCCCCCTTGCTCCTTTATATACGGGGGCAAGGGGGCACCCCAAAGACACAACAATTGATCGTTGATCTCTTAGCCGTGTGCGGTGCCCCCCTCCACCATATTACACCTCGATAATATTGTAGCGGTGCTTAGGCGAAGCCCTGTGTCGGTAGAACATCATCATCGTCACCACGCCGTCGTGCTGATGAAACTCTCCCTCAACACTTGGCTGGATCGGAGTTCGAGGGACGCCATCGAGCTGAACGTGTGCTGAACTCGGAGGTGCCGTGCGTTCGGTACTTGATCGGTCGGATCGTGAAGACGTACGACTACATCAACCGCGTTGTGTTAACGCTTCCGCTTTCGGTCTACGAGGGTACGTGGACAACACTCTCCCCTCTCGTTGCTATGCATCACCATGATCTTGCGTGTGCGTAGGAAAATTTTGAAATTACTACGTTCCCCAACAGTGGCATCCGAGCCTCGTTTTATGCGTATATGTCATATGCATGAGTAGAACACAAGTGAGTTATGGGCGATATAAGTCATACTGCTTACCAGCATGTCATACTTTGGTTCTGCGGTATTGTTGGATGAAGCGGCCCGGACCGACATTACGCGTACGCTTACGCGAGACTGGTTCTACCGACGTGCTTTGCACATAGGTGGCTGGCGGGTGTCAGTTTCTCCAACTTTAGTTGAACCGAGTGTGGCTACTCCCGGTCCTTGCGAAGGTTAAACCAGCACCAACTTGACAAACTATCATTGTGGTTTTGATGCGTAGGTGAGAACGGTTCTTGCTAAGCCCATAGCAGCCACGTAAAACTTGCAACAACAAAGTAGAGGACGTCTAACTTGTTTTTGCAGGGCATGTTGTGATGTGATATGGTCAAGACATGATGCTAAATTTTATTGTATGAGATGATCATGTTTTGTAACCGAGTTATCGGCAACTGGCAGGAGCCATATGGTTGTCGCTTTATTATATGCAATGCAATCGCCCTGTAATGCTTTACTTTATCACTAAGCGGTAGCGATAGTCGTAGAAGCATAAGATTGGCGAGACGACAACGATGCTACGATGGAGATCAAGGTGCCGCGCCGGTGACGATGGTGATCATGACGGTGCTTCGGAGATGGAGATCACAAGCACAAGATGATGACGGCCATATCATATCACTTATATTGATTGCATGTGATGTTTATCTTTTATGCATCTTATCTTGCTTTGATTGACGGTAGCATTATAAGATCATCCCTCACTAAATTATCAAAGTATAAGTGTTCTCCTTGAGTATGCTCCGTTGCGAAAGTTCTTCGTGCTGAGACACCATGTGATGATCGGGTGTGATAGGCTCTACGTTCAAATACAACGGGTGCAAAACAGTTGCACACGCGGAATACTCAGGTTAAACTTGACGAGCCTAGCATATAGCGGATATGGCCTCGGAACACGGAGACCGAAAGGTCGAGCGTGAATCATATAGTAGATATGATCAACATAGTGATGTTCACCGTTGAAACTACTCCATCTCACGTGATGATTGGACATGGTTTAGTTTATATGGATCACGTGATCACTTAGAGGATTAGAGGGATGTCTATCTAAGTGGGAGACTGAAGGAAATATGCCCTAGAGGCAATAATAAAGTTATTATTCATTTCCTTATATCATGATAAATGTTTATTATTCATGCTAGAATTGTATTAACCGGAAACATAATACATGTGTGAATACATAGACAAACAGAGTGTCACTAGTATGCCTCTACTTGACTAGCTCGTTGATCAAAGATGGTTATGTTTCCTAGCCATAGACATGAGTTGTCATTTGATTAACGGGATCACATCATTCGGAGAATGATGTGATTGACTTGACCCATTCCGTTAGCTTAGCACTCGATCGTTTAGTATGTTGCTATTGCTTTCTTCATGACTTATACATGTTCCTATGACTATGAGATTATGCGACTCCCGTTTACCGGAGGAACACTTTGTGTGCTACCAAACGTCACAACGTAACTGGGTGATTATAAAGGTGTTGTACAGGTGTCTCCAAAGGTACTTGTTGGGTTGGCGTATTTCGAGATTAGGATTTGTCACTCCGATTGTCGGAGAGGTATCTCTGGGCCCACTCAGTAATACACATCACTAGGAGCCTTGCAAGCATTGTGACTAATGAGTTAGTTGCGGGGTGATGTATTACGGAACGAGTAAAGAGACTTGCCGGTAACGAGATCGAATCTCGGGCAAGTAACATAGCGATGACAAAGGGAACAACGTATGTTGTTATGCGGTCTGACCGATAAAGATCTTCGTAGAATATGTAGGAACCAATATGAGCATCCAGGTTCCGCTATTGGTTAGTGACCGGAGAGGTGTCTCGGTCATGTCTACATAGTTCTCGAACCCGTAGGGTCCGCACGCTTAACGTTACGATGACAGTTCTATTATGAGTTTATATGTTTTGATGTACCGAAGGTTGTTCGGAGTCCCGGATGTGATCACGGACATGACGAGGAGTCTCGAAATGGTCGAGACATATAGATTGATATATTGGAAGCCTATGTTTGGACATCGGAAGTGTTCCGGGTGAAATCGGGATTTTTCCGGAGTACCGGGAGGTTACCGAAACCCCCCCGGTAACTTAATGGGCCTTAGTGGGCCTAGGTGGAAGAGAGGAGAGGAGGCCAGGGCAGGGCCGCGCGCCCCTCCCCCCCCAAGTCCGAATAGGACAAGGAGAGGGGGGCCGCCCCCCTTCCTTCCTCCCCTCCACCTCTTCCCCCTTTCTCTCCTAGTCCAACATGGAAAAGGGGGGGAGTCCTACTCCCGGTAGGAGTAGGACTCCTCCTGGCGCGCCTCTCCTCTAGGCCGGCTGAACCCCCCTTGCTCCTTTATATACGGGGGCAGGGGGGCACCTCTAGACACACAATTGATCATTGATCTCTTAGCCGTGTGCGGTGCCCCCCTCCACCATATTACACCTCGATAATATCGCAGCGGTGCTTAGGCGAAGCCCTGCGTCGGTAGAACATCAACATTGTCACCACGCCGTCGTGCTGATGAAACTCTCCCTCAACACTCGGCTGGATCGGAGTTCGAGGGACGTCATCGAGCTGAACGTGTGCTGAACTCGGAGGTGCCGTGCGTTCGGTACTTGATCGGTCGGATCGTGAAGACGTACGACTACATCAACCGCGTTGTGTTAAACGCTTCCGCTATCGGTCTACGAGGGTACGTGGACAACACTCTCCCCTCGCGTTGCTATGCATCACCATGATCTTGCGTGTGCGTAGAATTTTTTTGAAATTACTACGTTCCCGAACACTATGATGTCTCTTACTGATTTACCGCTATCGTTTTGGGGTTATGCTTTAGAGACGGCTGCATTCACGTTAAATAGGGCACCATCAAAATCCGTTGAGACGACGCCTTATGAACTGTGGTTTGGCAAGAAACCAAAGTTGTCGTTTCTTAAAGTTTGGGGTTGTGATGCTTATGTTAAAAAACTTCAACCTGATAAGCTCGAACCCAAATCGGAGAAATGTGTCTTCATAGGATACCCAAAGGAAACTGTTGGGTACACCTTCTATCAGAGATCCGAAGGCAAAACTTTTGTTGCTAAATTCGGAATTTTTCTGGAGAAGGAGTTTCTCTCGAAAGAAGTGAGTGGGAGGAAAGCAGAACTTGATGAGGTAACTATACCTGCTCCCTTATTGGAAAGTAGTTCATCACAAAAACCGGTTTCTGCGACGCCTACACCAATTAGTGAGGAAGTTAATGATGATGATCATGAAACTTCAGATCAAGTTATTACTGAACCTCGTAGGTCAACCAGAGTAAGATCCGCACCAGAGTGGTACGGTAATCCTGTTCTGGAGGTTATGTTACTAGACCATGACGAACCTACAAACTATGAAGAAGCGATGGTGAGCCCAGATTCCGCAAAATGGCTTGAGGCCATGAAATCCGAGATGGGATCCATGTATGAGAACAAAGTATGGACTTTGGTTGACTTGCCCGATGATCGGCAAGCCATTGAAAATAAATGGATCTTCAAGAAGAAGGCTGATACTGACGGTAATGTTACTGTCTATAAAGCTCGACTTGTTGCGAAAGGTTTTCGACAAGTTCAAGGGATTGACTACGATGAGACCTTCTGACCCGTAGCGATGCTTAAGTCTGTCCGAATCATGTTAGCAATTGCCGCATTTTATGATTATGAAATTTGGCAAATGGATGTCAAAACTGCATTCCTGAATGGATTTCTGGAAGAAGAATTGTATATGATGCAACCGGAAGGTTTTGTCGATCCAAAGGGAGCTAACAAAGTGTGCAAGCTCCAGCGATCCATTTATGGACTGGTGCAAGCCTCTCGGAGTTGGAATAAACGCTTTGATAGTGTGATCAAAGCATTTGGTTTTGTACAGACTTTTGGAGAAGCCTGTATTTACAAGAAAGTGAGTGGGAGCTCTGTAGCATTTCTGATATTATATGTGGATGACATATTGCTGATTGGAAATGATATAGAATTTCTGGATAGCATAAAGGGATACTTGAATAAGAGTTTTTCAATGAAAGACCTCGGTGAAGCTGCGTATATATTGGGCATCAAGATCTATAGAGATAGATCAAGACGCTTAATTGGACTTTCACAAAGCACATACCTTGACAAAGTTTTGAAGAAGTTCAAAATGGATCAAGCAAAGAAAGGGTTCTTGCCTGTGTTACAAGGTGTGAAGTTGAGTAAGACTCAATGCCCGACCACTGCAGAAGATAGAGAGAAGATGAAAGATGTTCCCTATGCTTCAGCCATAGGCTCTATCATGTATGCAATGCTGTGTACCAGACCTGATGTATGCCTTGCTATAAGTCTAGCAGGAAGGTACCAAAGTAATCCAGGAGTGGATCACTGGACAGCGGTCAAGAACATCCTGAAATACCTGAAAAGGACTAAGGATATGTTTCTCGTTTATGGAGGTGACAAAGAACTCATCGTAAATGGTTACGTCGTTGCAAGCTTTGACACTGATCCGGACGATTCCAAATCGCAAACCGGATACGTGTTTACATTGAACGGTGGAGCTGTCAGTTGGTGCAGTTCTAAACAAAGCGTCGTGGCGGGATCTACATGTGAAGCGGAGTACATAGCTGCTTCGGAAGCAGCAAATGAAGGAGTCTGGATGAAGGAGTTCATATCCGATCTAGGTGTCATACGTAGTGCATCGGGTCCAATGAAAATCTTTTGTGACAATACTGGTGCAATTGCATTAGCAAAGGAATCCAGATTTCACAAGAGAACCAAGCACATCAAAAGACGCTTCAATTCCATCCGGGATTTAGTCCAGGTGGGAGACATAGAAATTTGCAAGATACATACGGATCTGAATGTTGCAGACCCGTTGACTAAGCCTCTTCCACGAGCAAAACATGATCAGCACCAAGGCTCCATGGGTGTAAGAATCATTACTGTGTAATCTAGATTATTGACTCTAGTGCAAGTGGGAGACTGAAGGAAATATGCCCTAGAGGCAATAATAAAGTTATTATTTATTTCCTTAGATCATGATAAATGTTTATTATTCATGCTAGAATTGTATTAACCGGAAACATGATACATGTGTGAATACATAGACAAACAGAGTGTCACTAGTATGCCTCTACTTGACTAGCTTGTTGATCAAAGATGGTTATGTTTCCTAGCCATTGACATGAGTTGTCATTTGATTAACGGGATCACATCATTAGGAGAATGATGCGATTGACTTGACCCATTCCGTTAGCTTAGCACTCGATCGTTTAGTATGTTGTTATTGCTTTCTTCATGACTTATACATGTTCCTATGACTATGAGATTATGCAACTCCCGTTTACCGCAGGAACACTTTGTGTGCTACCAAACGTCACAACGTAACTGGGTGATTATAAAGGTGCTCTACAGGTGTCTCCGAAGGTACTTGTTGGGTTGGCGTATTTCGAGATTAGAATTTGTCACTCCGATTGTCGGAGAGGTATCTCTGGGCCCTCTCGGTAATGCACATCACTTAAGCCTTGCAAGCATTGCAACTAATGAGTTTGTTGCGAGATGATGTATTACGGAACGAGTAAAGAGACTTGCCGGTAACGAGATTGAACTAGGTATTAAGATACCGACGATCGAATCTCGGGCAAGTAACATACCGATGACAAAGGGAACAACGTATGTTGTTATGCGGTCTGACCGATAAAGATCTTCGTAGAATATGTGGGGGCCAATATGAGCATCCAGGTTCCGCTATTGGTTATTGACCGGAGACGTGTCTCGGTCATGTCTACATAGTTCTCGAACCCGTAGGGTCCGCACGCTTAAAGTTAGATGACGGTTATAATATGAGTTTATGTGTTTTGATGTACCGAAGGAGTTCGGAGTCCCGGATGAGATCAGGGACATGACGAGGAGTCTCAAAATGGTCGAGACGTAAAAATTGATATATTGGACGACTATATTTGGACATCGGAAAGGTTCCGAGTGATTCGGGTATTTTTCGTAGTACCGGAGAGTTACGGGAATTCGTATTGGGCCTTAATGGGCCATATGGGAAAGGAGAGAAAGGCCCCAAAGGGTGGCCGCACCCCTCCCCATGGACTAGTCCGAATTGGACTAGGGAGGGGGGCGCCCCCTTCCTTCCTTCTCCTTCTCCCTTCCCTTCTCCTACTCCAACAAAGAAAGGAGGAGTCCTACTCCCGGTGGGAGTAGGACTCCCCCCTTGGCACGCCCTCCTCCTAGGCCGGCCGCCTCCCCCCTTGCTCCTTTATATACGGGGGCAAGGGGGCACCCCAAAGACACAACAATTGATCATTGATCTCTTAGCCGTGTGCGGTGCCCCCCTCCACCATATTACACCTCGATAATATCGTAGCGGTGCTTAGGCGAAGCCCTGCGTCGGTAGAATATCATCATCATCACCACGCCCTCGTGCTGACGAAACTCTCCCTCAACACTCGGCTGGATCGGAGTTCGAGGGACGTCATCGAGCTGAACGTGTGCTGAACTCGGAGGTGCCGTGCGTTCGGTACTTGATCGGTCGGATCGTGAAGACGTACGACTACATCAACCGCGTTGTGTTAACGCTTCCGCTTTCGGTCTACGAGGGTACGTGGACAACACTCTCCCCTCTCGTTGCTATGCATCACCATGATCTTGCGTGTGCGTAGGAAATTTTTGAAATTACTACGTTCCCCAACAAAAACCCGCATGGCGGGAAAAGTATGGAAAAATACCTGCGTAACGGGGTAAAGTTGACATAGTATTATGTCAAAAATCCTATATGGCGGGAGAAATTTTGGCAAAGGACTTATCGTGTATTACAGGAGAAAGATATGACGACTCATGTGCTTTTAATGTGTCCCACTATGGGAGACAAGTATGGAGTAGCTATTATGCCTTCCTAGTATCGATCGTACACCTTGTGTGTAACAGTCATTAAGCACTCAATAAATTCAAAGAGAATAAAAGTTACAGACGAACCTAAAGATAAGAATGATATGCAAGTGTGACTTGCAAAAGTACTAATGATAAAAAACTCTGTTGAGTTTCTGAAATGGAATAAGAAAAAAGTACTCCCGTACCAGTTAACAGATAACTTCATTACGTATGAAGTAATCAGATAAATGAAGTGGATAATCGAAGTTTCCTCAATTCACAAGAGTTGTGAATGGTTTTTCGAAATTGTGAATGGTTCTTGCCACATTTCGAGGGGGAGAAAGAAATATGAGATATCCATTAATGAAGAATGTGATCGTCTTGGGGAGTATGACGGTCATAATACAAAGAAATATGAGATATCCATTAATGAAGAATGTGATCGTCTGCGGGAGTACGACGGTTATAATAATACCCCTAAAGAAAAGAAATAGTTGTATTCCTAGATCTTTCACAGTTTCGAAAGGAGACTAAGGAATACTATGACGGTGCTTAAAGTGCCATAAAGAAGAAAGTTTTTAACAGAACAAACCCAAATAATAAAGTTTAAAGATACGCCATTTTTAGTGAAGATGGAGTAATCTGGGGGAGCATGTTGTATGACCTATACAACACCTGTTGTTTTCTCTATAAAGGAGGAATGGGTAAACATGGATCTTGTGATAAAGGTCCCTGTAAAACCTATTGCCTCTTGGAAATGAAAGACTATACAATTAATTTGCCTCTTGGCAATGACAGAGCAACAACAACCCCATATGAAAGAAGTGCTAGTACCTGAGACACAAATGGTCTCAAGGAATGAGAAAATCAGATACTTCTGATTACTATAATGTCTATGTTAATGGAGGTAGATGCTACCTCATTTAAAGCGCTCAATCGAGTTTTGAGAAGTGTTTGTTTGTCTAAATGATAAGAGACTATGTGAGATGAAATAAAATTGGTGAATCCCGACGGTGTTTGGGACTCATAAGTAATTTCCAATGGAGCCAAAACAGTAGGCTCTAAAGGGTCTACAAGGTCAATGTGAGTCCAAAGGAAATACGTAAAGGTGTAAAACATGACTTCAATCGAAAGGTTTTTGCGCGCTTACACTGAATAGATTACAATAAGTGTTGGTAGCACATCATGATCTGAGTTACATCAGATGAAAGATATTATGATCTGAGTTACATCAGATGAAAGTAAAGAACACAGAGGATACTGCCTGAAGAAATCTTTTATGGACTAAAGCAATCAAATGTTGTTTTGGGTTAAAGAGAATGAGAGGACAATTGTATCCATGAAAAGTTATAGAATGGGAAATTCATTTCATAATCCTGTGCATGTGGATGACGTCCTACTTGCTAGTGGTCATGTCAATCTACCGCAGGAGAAGAAAAGAAGTTCCTGTTCTCAAAGTTCAAAAGAATGTTCTCGGTAGAGTGTCTCTCGTTATAATTATCGAGATTCACCAAGAAAAGAATAAAAGGGGTATTAGTAATGTCGCATGGACATGCTTAGAAAGGTCTCTAAAGTATGCATGCGAGAAAGCCTACGCATGTCCTTATGGTCAAGGGTAATGGAACTGGAAACTATGGTGTTCCAAAAGTTGATGAGAAAAGATTGAAAACGGATTGGTGCCATATGCTTCAGCTGTTGAAGCTCAATATATTACCATGACATAGTTCATGTATCTTGGTTGTTTTGGCAATGTTCAGTCCATATATAGATCATTGGAATGGACTCAAAGATATCGGCCTCATGCTGAAAGAAATAGGTGCTCTCAAAAGATTGTGAGTACAAAGACAGGAGTTGTGAAATGTATAGCGAGATCCACAATTGTCGCTAATTTTCACACTTGGAGTTTTGGTGTGGAAAAGCTCCAAAGAATGAAATAATTACCATCACTGCGATGCAAAATATGTTATAGCTTGATATGAGGCTGAGGGACAGGCAAAATGGTTAAGTATACCCATACCCGGAGTTGATAATGGTTGACAACAGCGATAACCATTTTAAGTTTTTCCCTCCTATGACAACGAGTCAAGTGTTGACGCCAAACACACTGACACAGAGTTATGCGTTGTAAAGGAGAAAGTCCGGAATTATGTAGAAATGCTTGAAGTATAAAAGCAACAGACATGTGTTTGCAGATCTGCTTATTAAAGGCTTGCCGCCCGGTGTGTTCGGAGAACACACAGTCGACATGGGTTTTATGGTATAGTCTAAGATTTCCGGACAATAAAAGGGCCCAAGGTTAAAGAATCTGTTTTAAAACAGAGGAGTGTGTTGTAGGTGTTGATTCTATCGGGAATGAACCGTGATGATGAGACATGCTCTACATGCAAATCTATGATGGAAGGAGTACTTTGAAAAGAGTTATTCCAAAGTATAAAGTTAAAAGTATAATGATGAGATCAAGGGGGAGAATGTTAGGTTGATCTCTCCACCAATGGGCCCAACGGCTCATTGGGCCCTTGACCCACGCCCTGACCGGGGGCGTCCAGCCCAAGCAAGGCTGGTGGGCCCTGTCGCGCAGTGCTATAAAGAGGAGGTGGGGACCAAGGACACGGAGTACGGAGTACGAGGTTCGTCGCCGCCACTGTTCCCCACTCCTAACCCTAATCCGATCTAGAGGGAGGCGCTGAAGCGATGGGAAGCCCATGGGAAGCCCATGGGAAGCCCACCGACGCCACCACTCTCTGCCATCATCGGCCACCTCACCATGGCCGGCACCGGGAGCTCCTCCACTGCAGGAGAAGGTAGCCACTCTTTCTCCTCTCATCTCTCTGTGATCCTCTCCTCACAGATGAATACACATGCATAGACAGTGTATATACAGATTTATCTATCCCGTATTCCTAGCCTACACGATCTATAGAACCTAACAGTTCCTACTCTTTTGGCTCGTTTAATTACCCAGGTTATGCATGCCTGGCAGTGTGCGTCCCACATGCAGTGTGCAGCTGAATCTCTTGGGTCCATTAATTCAATAAGAGAGTGTTAGTGTGTCCAGCATCACCAACAACACCGAAGTTCCCAGTCTGCTACTGAAGCATCTGCAAAACTTGGTATAAATGTCTGATCTCCTCGTGTGATCAGTAGAATATGTGCTTAAAAATTGAACGTGTTCCACAGGAGTATGTTGCTTAGAAACCTATCGATATTTGGGCCCCATTCGGCAACACTCCGCTCAGCCAGGACGGAGCGGAGCGCCAGGTTAGCAACTCCCCATATTACAACTACATGCAGCTCCGCTCCGGAGTGAAATTGCGGAGTGGAGGAATTCCAAACATGCTCTTGGAGGGTGTTAAACAAACTAGGGTTTGGAACAATGCTCGATATTCTTGGTGGGTACGGCTGTCATATATTTATAAGAGGGAACCGTACAAATACTGTTATGTTACAACACGTATATCTAATATATATACTTAGTCTAACACCCTCCCTCAATCTTAACTATGTCCTGAAACACTCAAAAGGTTAAGATTGCGACGACATCATTCAAAAGAAGGCAAGGGCAAGGGTTTAGTGAAAATATCAGCAAGCTGATCCTTCGAAGAAACAAACTTAATCTGAAGGAGCTTCTGAGCAACACGTTCCCTCACAAAATGATAGTCAACTTTGATGTGCTTCGTTCGGGCATGAAATACTGGATTGGATGAAAGGTATGTTGCACCGATGTTATCACACCAAGGAACAGGCGGCTGAGTTGGGGAGACCTTCAACTCTTGAAGCAATGACTGCACCCACATGATCTCAGCTGTGGCATTAGCAACAGCTTTGTACTCAGCTTCGGTACTACTCCGAGACACCGTAGCTTGCTTGCGAGCTTGCCAGGCGATCAAGTTAGGCCCAAAGAACACAGCATGTCCCCCCGTGGATCGCCGATCATAGGACAACCAGCCCAGTCGGCATCAGAAAATGCTGAGATCAGTCCAGAACGCGCAGGCTGAAGATGGAGACCATACGAACCAGTGTGACGAACATAGCGCAAGATGCGCTTAACAGCTGACCAGTGAGGAGCACGTGGTGTATGAAGATACTGGCACACACGGTTAACTGCAAATGATATGTCTGGTCGAGTAATGAGCAAGTACTGCAGTCCACCCACAATGCTGCGGTACTCTGTAGCATCCTCAGGAGCAAGCAAGTCACCAACAAGAGCTGTCAGTTTGTCTATAGCAGACATGGGAGTCGTAGCAGACTTGCACTGCAACATACCGGCATGACGCAGGAGATCCTGAGAGTACTTCTTCTGAGTAAGAGTCAAGCCACCATCAGAATGAAGAACCTCTAGGCCCAGAAAATAATGCAGTCTCCCAAGATCCTTAACAGCAAACTCAGCACCAAGAGAGGACACAAGCCGATCTGTAGCAGAAGCAGACGAACTGACAAGGATGATGTCATCAACATATACCAGAATGTACATAGTCACCTCAGGTCGCTGTAGAATAAACAGAGACGTGTCTGCTGTAGAAGGAACAAACCCATGCGCACGAAGAGCAGTGCCAAGACGGGCATGCCACGCACGCGGGGCCTGCTTCAAACCGTAGAGAGCTTTGACAAGGCGACATAAATGATGTGGCTGAGCAGGGTCAACAAAACCTGGCGGCTGACGCATATAAACCTCTTCTTCCAGAACTCCATGGAGAAAGGCATTCTGAATATCAAGCTGTCGAAGCGACCATCCGCAAGTAACAGCCAAAGAGAGAAGAACACGAATAGTAGTTGGTTTAATAACAGGACTGAATGTGTCTTCATAATCAATGCCATACCGTTGTTTGAACCCCTTGGCAACCAGGCGTGCCTTGTACCTCTCAATGGAGCCATCAGCATGTTTCTTCACCTTGAATACCCATTTAGAGTCAATGATATTAACACCAGATGGAGGTGGAACAAGACGCCAAGTGTTGTTTCTTTGAAGGGCATGAATCTCCTGCTCCATCGCAGCACGCCAATGCGGGATGCCAAGCGCCGCTCGAAAATGTCGTGGTTCAGTCGTAGGGTCAGCCTCAGCATGTGCCACACAGGCCGCAAGCCACGCGACAGTGCCGTCAGTGCGCTTCTTCGGCTGGAAGATGCCACTTTTGCTGCGAGTATGGGGACGCAGGACGACAGGCCGAGGTGGCGCTGGAGCTGCCATACTAGAGGAGCCACTATCCATCAGCGGCGAGGAGGACGCACCGGCAGGCGAGTCAGGCGCATCCGGTGGCACGGTTAGGGTCGGCAAAGACAGACCGGGCGTGATCGGCGTCGACGGACCAGGCGATGAAGACTCGGTGACCTGCGAGGCCTCCGGCTCAGGGGAGAGCGCCGCGGGTCCAGCCGGCCCGGCCGACAGCTCCGCAGGTTCGGCCGGCCCAGGCGACAGCGAGGCCGCTGGCCCCGGCGACTTGGTCACCCCGTCGGATCCTCGTGCATGGGGCATGCACGCGTGATCGACGTCGGGGTCAAGCGGGGTAGTGGCGGGGGCAGCCTCGTCGAGCGCCTCATCCGGCGTAGCAGCAACTGGCGCAGTTGTGGCCATATCATCATCCAGAAGCTCAAGTCGAGCGCCTCGTCCAGTCCCTGCACCATGGTTAGGCAACAACAGAGGAGAATATGCAGCTTCCACAAATTGATCAGGCAAGACTGGAAAGGAGTGCAACTCAGTGACGGGAGTATCGGTGGGTGATGTGAGCGTGGAAAACGGAAGACAATCTCATCGAACACAACATCACGAGAAATGTAAACACGATTTGACGGGATGTGAAGACACTTGTAACCTTTGTGGAGAGGACTGTACCCAAGAAACACACATTGTTTAGATCGATACTCAAGTTTATGCTTATTGTACGGACGAAGATGCGGCCAACACGCACAGCCGAACACTTTGAGGAGGGAGTAATCTGGAGTTTCATTAAGCAACACTTCGAGTGGAGACTTCATGTGAAGGCGTCGTGTGGGAATCCTGTTTATCAAAAAACAGGCAGTAACAAAAGCATCGCTCCAGAACCGAAACGGGACAGAGGCATGTGCAAGAAGTGTCAGGCCAGTTTCAACTATGTGACGGTGTTTGCGCTCAGCTGCACCGTTCTGCTGATGTGTATGAGGACAAGACACATGGTGTGAGATGCCAAGCTTCTGAAAGAAGGTGTTAAGGTTACGATACTCACCCCCCC
>NC_057811.1:491293973-491309798 GCF_018294505.1 Triticum aestivum
CATGGATAATTTTGTGCTTAAGCAATCGTTCAACATGTGCTTGAAATTGCATAAAGACATGAAACACATCAGATTTGCGCTTAATAAGCTAAATCCAAGTAAAGCGACTGAAAGCATCGATGAAACTGACATAATAGTTGTGACCACTAACAGAAGTTTGGGCATAGCCCCACACGTCTGAAAACACAAGTTCAAGAGGAGCCGTGACAACACGACTTGATACAGAAAAAGGCAACTGATGACTCTTGCCTTGTTGACAAGCATCACACACTAGAAACTCCTTATTACTCGACTCAACGGGAAGATGATGGCGATGAAGCACATGGCGCACAATGGGAGTAGCGGGGTGGCCAAGGCGAGAGTGCCACTGTGACGACGACACCCGAACACCACTGAAAACTTGAGAGACTTGTGGCACATCAAGTGCGTATAAGCCGTCGCGAGCTCGACCACTAAGAAGAACATCCCTCATGTCTCGGTCCTTAACAAAAAAATGGAAAGGGTGAAACTCAACAAACACATTGTTGTCACGAGTTAATTTAGGAACCGAGAGTAAACTACGTGTGACTGAGGGAACACGAAGGACATCAAGCAGATGCAAGGTTTTAGTGGTACGTGAAAGAAGAGATGCCTGACCAACATGTGAGATGGGCATACCTGATCAATTGGCCGTGCGGACCTGATCGTGACCGGTGTAGGGCTGGCGAGTGGCCAGCTTGTCAAGCTGACTCGTCAAATGGTCCATAGCGCCCGTATCCATGTACCAGGCAGGATCCACCGAGTATGAAGGAGTGAACCCGGGATCCGGTGTAGCGAGAGCAGCTTGCTTCTCATTGCCCTTCCCATTGTTCCCATTGCCAAGAAAATCTCGTTTAAAGCGACGATGGCAGTGAGACGCCAAGTGCCCCTCGATGCCGCAGAGTTGACACTCAACCCCACCACCACATGCCTCGCAGTGGAGCCGCTTGCGGCCAGCCGTCGGAGGTGGAGCGGACGGACGGGGCTGGTTGCCTGAGGTCGGCGGCGCCTTCTTCTTGGCACCGCGGGCGCCCCCGCGGAGAGCAGCGTTCGCAGAAGGGCCCTCCGTGTAGGCGCCAACGGAGCGGCGAGCAGCGAGCCTCTGTTCGGTGTTGAGAAGGCGTGCATAGAGATCGCGAGGCGGCATCGGTGTGTCACGTCCATTAATGTTTTCAACGAGAGAATCATAGTCCTCATCAAGCCCATTGAGAATGAACAAAGTAAACTCCTCATCACGAAGAGGCTTCCCAATAGACGACAGTGTATCAGCCAAACTTTTGACCTTGTTGAAGAAGGCCGTGACGGAGAGGTCATTTTTCTTGACCTCACCCAGCTGGTTACGAATGGCCGAGGAACGGGCCAGCGATTGCGAGGAAAAGCTGGAGTCGAGCGTGGCCCATGCATCCCTCGACGTCGCGGCAAAGACCACCATGCCGGCCACGGAGGGTGTGAGCGAGGACTGAATGGCACCCAGGATAGCTTGATCCCGAGCGATCCACCGACGATGAGCAGGGTTGGACACCATGACGGAGCACCAGTGGCCGAGGGCACCGGAACCATGGCCGGGGGACACGGCAGCGTACCGTCGACATACCCCTCAAGGTAGTGACTACGCATCAGCGGCAACACCTGAGCACGCCACAGGAGGTAGTTGTCAGCAGAAAGCTTCACCGTCACCAGGTGAGCAAAGTGGAAAGGTCCTGGTTCAGCCACCGGTGCGGAGAGCTGCGAGTCGTACGTCGGGGAAGCACTGTACGGAATCAGCGCATCGGCCGACGGAGGCGGACGGTAGTGTTGGTGATGACCGTAGGGCGCCGTAGGAGGTACGCCGTAGGGCTGCAGCGGCGCGACGTACGGCACAGGGGCAGCGTAGGGTGCGCCATACGGCGACTCATAGGGCACCTCGGAGGACGAAGCATACTGCGCCGGCGCGACGTACGGCGACGACGGAGCGACGTACGGCGATGGATACGACCCGCCGTAGGGCACCTGGACGGGGGCACCACGAGGGCCTGAAGCCGGCGGCGCAACATGCGATGGAGTCGCGCCGTACGGAAGCCGCGCAGAGGCACCGTAGTTTACCTCCAGAGATCCATCACGGGGCGGCGGCGCAACATGCGATGGAATCGCGCCGTGCGCTGGATCATAGGAGTTCGGCGCCAGGGCTGCATCACGAGGAAGCGACGCATCACGGGCGAGCGGGGATCGGGGTGCTGGCAGGTGCGATCCCGATGTGGCCGGACGGGCCCAGGCGAGCAGAGCGGACGCCATGAACGGCGGTTCCGTCGCCAGGGTTGACGGAGGCGGAACCGCGGCGGCGGCAGAGGAAGCGGAAGCACGGCGCGGATCGAACGCGTCGCTCTGATACCATGTTAAACAAACTAGGGTTTGGAATAATGCTCGATACCCTTGGTGGGTACGGCTGTCATATATTTATAAGAGGGAACCGCACAAATACAGTTATGTTACAACACGTATATCTAATATATACTTACTCTAACGGAGGGAGATCCGGTAACAACCAGGGACACAAGCCAATCGTGAGCCGGCTTGGGGAACGTCTTGCCGCGGAGCCGTCTGGAGCCAAAGCAAAGCTTGAGGCGAGCTCCTCGCCGAATCACCAAGCGTGAGCCGGCTTGGCTGACAGCTGGAGGCAGGTACAGCGTGAACTTGCTCGCCTGACCTTGGCTCGCCTGGCTTCCTGCTCCTCACGCTCACGAAGTCTGGCTTCCCACTCCTTTTTTTTGACGCGTCAACGGCGGGCTTACGCCTGCGTGAACCTTTATTGCCAACCGTCGGGGTGTTACAGATCTCAGGGAGAACAGAGAGTACATGGGGTTAAGAAGGGAATAAAATTACATGTAGCGGGGGCTAAATTCTCCCGGCAAGGTGGAACAACATGGAGCCCCAGTCCCTGAGTTGAATTTGTTTTTGAATATTATTACAGCGGTGGGACCAAAGTTTAAGATCTTCCGCAGCGGAGCTTGCCACATCATGAAGCCCAAGATGCATGTCTCGAAAGACCTTGGCGTTCCGTCGCTTCCAGATATTCCAAAGAACAGCCAGTAGAACTGTTGATCTGGTTTTGTTGTGCCATTCGCCCTCCCAAGCTTGGAGCAGCCCCTGTGGCGCACCCGGACATAGGCTGTCTAGCTCCCCCCAAAGTGGAGCTATGTGCTGACATTCGAAAAGGAGGTGGTTGATGGATTCATAGTGGTCGCAGAAGGGGCATGCGGCTGAAGTAGCAATGCCCCGTCTGAACCGTCGTTGCGATGAAATAATTGTGAAATGTATAGCGAAATCCACAATTGTCGCTAATTTTCACACTTGGAGTTTTGGTGTGGAAAATCTCCAAAGAATGAAATAATTACCATCGTTGCGATGCAAAATATGTTATAGCTTGATATGAGGCTGAGGGACAGGCAAAATGGTTAAGTATACCCATACCCGGAGTTGATAATGGTTGACAACAGCGATAACCATTTTAAATTTTTCCCTCCTATGACAATGAGTCAAGTGTTGACGCCAAACACACTGACACAGAGTTATGCGTTGTAAAGGAGAAAGTCCGGAATTATGTAGAAATGCTTGATGTATAAAAGCAACAGACAAGTGTTTGCAGATCTGCTTATTGAAGGCTTGCCGCCCAGTGTGTTCGGAGAACACACAGTCGACATGGGTTTTATGGTACAGTCTAAGATTTCCAGACAATAAAAGGGCCCAAGGTTAAAGAATCTGTTTCAAAACAGAGGAGTGTGTTGTAGGTGTTGATTCTATCAGGAATGAACCGTGATGATGAGACATGGTCTACATGCAAATCTATGATGTAATGAGTAATTTGAAAAGAGTTATTCCAAAGTATAAATTTAAAAGTATAATGATGAGATCAAGGGGGAGAATGTTAGGTTGACCTCTCCACCAATAGGCCCAACGGCTCATTGGGCCCTTGACCCACGCCCTGACCGGGGGCGTTCAGCCCAAGCAAGGCTGGTGGGCCCTGTCGCGCAGTGCTATAAAGAGGAGGTGGGGACCAGGGGCACGGAGTACGAGGTTCGTCGCCGCCACTGTTCCCCACTCCTAACCCTAATCCGATCTAGAGGGGGGCGCTGAAGCGATGGGAAGCCCATGGGAAGCCCACCGACGCCACCACTCTCTGCCATCACCGGCCACCTCACCATGGCCGGCACCGGGAGCTCCTCCACTGCGGGAGAAGGTAGCCACTCTTTCTCCTCTCATCTCTCTGTGATCCTCTCCTCACAGATGAATACAGATGCATAGACAGTGTATATACAGATTTATCTATCCCGTATTCCTAGCCTACACGATCTATAGAACCTAACAGTTCCCACTCTTTTGGTTCGTTTAATTACCCAGGTTATGCATGCCTGGCTGTGTGCGTCCCACATGCAGTGTGCAGCTGAATCTCTTGGGTCCATTAATTCAATGAGTGTTAGTGTGTCCAGCATCAGCAACAACACTGAAGTTCCCAGTCTGCTACTGAAGCATCTGCAAAACTTGGTATAAATGTCTGATCTCCTCGTGTGATCAGTAGAATATGTGCTTAAAAATTGAACAGTGTTCCACAAAAGTTATGACATAGGAGTATGTTGCTTAGAAACCTATCGATATTTGGGCCCCGTTCGGCAACACTCCGCTCAGCCAGGACGGAGCGGAGCGCCAGGTTAGCAACTCCTCATATTACAACTACATGCAGCTCCGCTCCGGAGTGAAATTGCGGAGCGGAGGGATTCCAAACATGCTCTTGGAGGAAGATCCGGCCGGCCGCCGCGGCTCGAGCGGTAACAACCACGGACGCGGGAGCCAATCGTGAGCCGGCTTGGGGAACGTCTTGCCGCGGAGCCGTCTGGAGCCAAAGCAAAGCTTGAGGCGAGCTCCTCGCCGAATCACCAAGCGTGAGCCGGCTTGGCTGACAGCTGGAGGCAGGTACAGCGTGAACTTGCTCGCCTGACCTTGGCTCGCCTGGCTTCCCGCTCCTCACGCTCACGAAGTCTGGCTTCCCACTCCTTTTTTTTGACGCGTCAACGGCGGGCTTACGCCTGCGTGAACCTTTATTGCCAACCGTCGGGGTGTTACAGATCTCAGGGAGAACAGAGAGTACATGGGGTTAAGAAGGGAATAAAATTACATGTAGCGGGGGCTAAATTCTCCCGGCAAGGTGGAACAACATGGAGCCCCAGTCCCTGAGTTGAATTTGTTTTTGAATATTATTACAGCGGTGGGACCAAAGTTTAAGATCTTCCGCAGCGGAGCTTGCCACATCATGAAGCCCAAGATGCATGTCTCGAAAGACCTTGGCGTTCCGTCGCTTCCAGATATTCCAAAGAACAGCCAGTAGAACTGTTGATCTGGTTTTGTTGTGCCATTCGCCCTCCCAAGCTTGGAGCAGCCCCTGTGGCGCACCCGGACATAGGCTGTCTAGCTCCCCCCAAAGTGGAGCTATGTGCTGACATTCGAAAAGGAGGTGGTTGATGGATTCATAGTGGTCGCAGAAGGGGCATGCGGCTGAAGTAGCAATGCCCCGTCTGAACCGTCGTTCATTCGTGAAGAGGCGGTCCTTGCGGGCAAGCCAGAGGTAGAGTCGACATTTATTTGAGGCGTAGTTCTGCCAGATGGCCGGGGCGAGCGTGTCCATGGGCTTTGTCCTCCAAACCGCTTGGTAGGCGAGCTTAGCGTTGAAAGGTTTCTCAGCGTCCCTTGTAGGGCTTCCCACTCCTCACGTTCACGAAGCCTGGCCTCACGACGTCTGGCATCACACTCCTCACGCTCCTCACGTTCACGCCTACAAGGATCGGTAAGAAATACAAAAAGAATATATGAGACAACGAAATTAATTAAGAGAAATTTCACATATATATAAATTTAGGAATTACTGTAGAATACAGTAGTACCTCCTCAAATGACAGTCACGGGTGGTGTGGGTCATATCCAGTTTTTGAAAGAGTGGAGATGGGCAATTGGGATATGTGCCAGCTGCTCTCTCCATAGAAGCCTTTGCAGCCGCATTGCAATCATCGCAGCCATGTGTTGCATATTTGAGAGTAACGAGGCAGGGAAGGTTTCCTATTCCGAAATCAAAATCACCAACACTGGCAGTGTGAGAATCGGTATGGTCCACGTCGGACTCTTCTCCTGACCAAATTCTGAGTTCAAGTGTTTCTAGCCTAGGCATGGATCCCGCTTCAAACATCATCCATCTAACTACTCCAAATGAGAACTTCCTCAAGCATCGGAAGCCAGCTTCACGGGTGATTGTAAGCCTACTATCTATATTTTCCATTGTTAGTTCCAGAATAAGCAGACCAGGTAAGCTTCCAAGGATGCACAGGTCTTCCTGCTCGAACTCTTCCACTTGAAGGTGCAGCTGCTGCAGGTTTACGAGGGAGCTCACCCATTTTGGAACGCGCCGTAGATGTGAGGACTGGGTCATGAAGAGTTCCTGGATGCTACGCGGAAGAGAACACACCGGTCCCTGCTGTAAGACGCTTCCACCATGAACAGTTAGAGAAATTAAGTCCTCTAGATTACGAAGAGAAGAGGCAATAGCCTCATTGCACTCGCCCTCTCCCATCCCATCTACAGTGACATGATCTCCTTCAAAATCGAGGGCCAGTTTCCTCATATTCTGTAGCTGCCCAAGTTCTTGCAGGAAGTTAAACTGCTGCCTGAACACACCCACCTGTTCCAACATCTCCATTGCTTGCATCTTTGCAATTCCATTAGGAAACTTAACTCTAGTATCAACAAGCAGATCCACCAATTTCTTAAGATTAACAATAGTTGCTGGTAATTCATGTACTTTGGTGCCTCTTATGTCCAGCATCTCTAAGCAATGTAGACGGCCGATTTCTTCCGGGAGCTCACTTACTTCCGTCCAACTCAGGTTCAGGTGCCTCAACTGAAACAAGTTCCCTATATTTGCAAGATGCTGGTTTTCCACTTGGCGGCAAAGCTCAAAGTCCAGAACTCGCAAATATCTGAACTCATCCAGAGAAGGGATTTCCACTGTATACCCAAAAACATTTACTGAGCGGACATGAGACAACACCAGGCCTTTCTTTAATATAGAATGTTCTTTCACATCAACTTGGAGAGAGAGACGACGAACTTTTCTTTGTATCCCACTGGTTATACAAGGGACACCAACAAAAGTAACAAAATTCTCTTCAATGGCCTTGGATATGATGAAATCAAGTATTACGTCATGAACTCGACAACTCTCCACCTTACCATATTCTTCTGTCCATGCAACTTGGATCAAACACCTATTCAGGAGCTCATTGAAACACCTCTCTCCTAACTGGTATGATGTATATTTGCCATCTTTCTGAATGAACCCCTCAGCAATCCATCTCCATATAAGAGCTTTCTTCTCAATTATAGAATCTTCAGGAAAAATACTCAGATACAGGAGACAAGTTTTCAGATGAGAAGGTAGATCAAAGTAACTAAGTGACAATATCTTCATCATTCCTTCAACGCTAGGATTCCTTTCAAGTGCACGACCAATTGAATCTTTCACTTGATTCCACTGATTCTCTGTTCTTTCTTTGGTAGCCAACAAACCAGATATAGAAATGATTGCCAAAGGTAAACCAACACATTTTTCCAAAATTTCCCCAGAAACTTTTTCAAGGTGTGAAGGGCAATTTTCACTAGAATCGAACAACCTTATGTTAAAAAGTTCCCTCGAATGCACCATATCAAGATGCCTTATATTATAAATATGACCATGACATGATGACAAACATGAATCTGCAACCTCATTAATACGAGTAGTGGTGATTATTATACTGCCAAAACTAGTCACGGGGAACGCACACTTCAAATCATTCCATGTTTTCACATCCCATAGATCGTCAACAACAATAATGTACCTGCGGATGGATATACGAGCATGGTTTTAATATAGAGAGCATACAATATGAAGCTTTTCTCATTAACAACATACAAAAATATTTACAAAATAAGCTGACATATGTTAAAATGGTATTGTAGACGTAACTCATACATTTACGTCCATGTTAATCTTGCACATTATGGAGAACACATATATAAGCTACAGTTTGAACAGAAAGAATGACCTCAGAAAGTAGGGTGGTACAAGTCCAGTTATATATGCTGAGAAGCAATCATGCCTCTGCAACAAACTTTTTGGTGCAGTGGGTGTGGGCAAGAAACCAAAAACCCAGGTGTGGTTCCAAACATCTAGTGATTGAAAACAAAGACAGAGTAAAGCCATGCATGGCTCAAATTTCCAATTTCAAAAATAATATGGGCACCGGCGAACTCTCTGGAAAATTGGACATCTTAGTTGTTTCGGTTTGCAGCTTGCCAAATGACCATAACTCACATTTGAATTTAATTAAAATCCAACCAAACTTTTGAGGAAGTTTGAATTTGACTCAAATTCAGTGTCACCAAAATAGTTTGACCAAAGAGCAAATTTTTTGGTATTTACAAAGAAAAGAAAGCTAGGTAAACATCGAGGGATGGTAGTGGAACTACACCTTAGTCTTTGCGCAAAGTTAATCAAGTTAGCTATTTATGGGAGATTATAATATGCCAGAACAGTGAAAACCTGGTGTCTTATGGTAGTTTGTTGATTTGTATCAACATGGTCTTTTTTGTAGTTCACTTATGATTTTGTACATCAACATGATCTTTTGACCATCACATTTTCTAACATCTTAGAAAACTATATAATAAATTGTAGAGATGCTGAACCTATTTTATAAAAGAAATTTTGTATGATTTTAGTGTCATGCCTAAACAAGGTTCTTATGTATTCAAGGATGATAAGTAAATGTGAATAGAAACAATACCTTTTGTCTCCTAGGAAATTGGTGATCTTGCAGATCATTTGTTCTATACTCCATGCTATTGTGTCAGCATTACCTTGACCGCTAAGTTCGCTAAGAATAGCCCTTAGGATATTTATAATGTCTGGATTCCGCGACACGGATATGAAAGCATGTCTCTCGAATTTTCCTTTGAGTTCTTCATAGACTTGCTTTGCAAGAGTTGTCTTGCCCATACCTCCAGATCCAACGATGGAGACAATCTTCCGTTGTTGTTGTGTTGACGCGCGTCCATCCTCTTGTGCCAATAGCTTGATTATCTCAGCCTTGGGTCCATCAATCCCAACGAGCTTTGAGGCATGCTCAAAGATAGCAACAGCTCTAGGGTTAACGGTATCATTTTGTGTGTTATTGACGGTCTGGCGACAGTTGTACCTTGCATTTGTATTGCCCGCCTCAACGATCTGTTTCTTCAGATCCTGAATCTCTCTCCCGATCCGACGGCGAGCCTTCATCTTCCCCAACTTCCCTAGTGAGCTCTTGATCTTCTCAATGAAGCCATCTGGCTTTTCGTCTTTGTCACCTATGCTCTGCATGAAGTCGTCGATGGCATCGTCCAGGTCATAGGAGAGCTCCCGCACCTCATTCATCCACACCTTATCCCGCACATCGGGATCCTCCGCCTCTGACATCTTGAGGAGAAAAGCATCCATGGCAGCCAGCTCATGAGCGAGGGACTTGATCTCCTTGCGAACTGACTTGAAACGCTTGTACTCGTTGCCGAGCAGAACAAACAGCTTCGCTATGACAGGCTTGAGGACCCCTGTCGCCACACTAACAAGAGCCACCTCCATGGCCATGCTAGCTGAGAGCTGGCTCAGTTAATGCAACGACAGTGTTGTCAATCTACAGCCTGACAAAAGAATTGATGGAAGTAAGCCACTATGGCCAAGCATTATAACACTGAACAAGCTAGCTACAAATGGCACTAAGAGAGTAAATAGCTGATTACCTCTTTTGCTCGTCGTGGATCTGAACCCTGTTGGACGAGATTGGATTACTGGAGGTGAGGCCAAGTATCGCTGCGCCGAAACTGAAGAGGCATAGGAGGAAACAGAAGCACGGCAATGGGAGACGGGGCGAGCAAAAGGAAGCTCGGAAGCTGCGGCGCCGCGTGCAGCGTGAGACAAGGGCGAGATAGCAGTGGGCAGGAGAAGGGCAGATCCGATCTGTAGTTAGTGGGCACGAAAGGTCTGGGTGTGGGAACTGATTAGTTAAGTCGCTCGTCAGCCCTTGTCTCTCTCGTTTAGTGGGACAATAGATGTATCATCACAACTAAGACGCGTTGTTATATTTTTTGTAAAATACAAAACAATGCGTGTTCATCCGCCAGTCTGTCTTGTCTCCGGTTGCCTTAGAGCCATGGGGCGGTGGATCCCGGCCCTTCCGACGGGAGGGCTCAATTTTCAGATGTTTCTTTGAGTTTTGTTAAGGCTTGTGTGTCCTGCTCACAAAGACGAGACGGCGGCGACTTTCTGAAGATGGAATAAGATTCTCCCCGCCTAACCCCCATCTCGGTGGTGCGCCTACCATCGTCGGTGGGCGTGTGGAGGTGTGTCTCCAGTGGATCTGTCTTTGGTGAATTTGTGCGGATCTGGTCGTAGTTCATCTACGTTCATGTGTTTTCAAGTTGGATCATTCCAATCTATGCCGCTCTTCATCGGTGGCGGTTACTGTTCTGATGCGCAGGTCCTATGGGGCCTTAGCACAACAACTTCCCGACTGTCTAACATAACAATTTTTGCCTGTCTCCGGCGAGGGAGAGGCGATGACGGCGGCACGCATTCGGCTCGCTTCAGTGCTTGTAATCGTCGCTAGGTGGTCTACGGATGTAGATACATTTTTTATTATTTCTAGTGTTCGTTATACTTTCATGATTAAAGAAGAATAGATCAGAATTTTTCCCGCAAAAAAGAAAAAGATAAGAGTGGGCTATCACTACAAAGTTGAACGGGTGCTCTCATGCTCTTCCAAGCCGGCCATATAGTTGCATTTGCTTGCCGATAAACATATGTGTCGTCATTCTAATTAAATAAGTAACCCACTTGATTGCAAAAGTCTTACCATTTGGTGTCCCGAATTGTTAATTAAGCTTAGATACCCTACCACGCTGATTTGACCAGCCATACTGTCTGCCCTTAGGTGTGTCTTATAGACTGGTTATGAGTATATTGTCATATTTATGCAAATCAAATAGGAAAAAATGCAATATTAAAGCTTAGAGAGGTTGGTTGTACGAACACTCAACAAAAACAATCTAAAAAATACACGTATATATGATTGCAAAGCAACAACACAAATGTTTTTGGCTGACTTTTTTCTTTTTGCGGGGATTGGCTGACTTGTTCTGCTGAAGGAAACAGCTAGTTGCAGGATGATGAGTGAAAGCTGAAATAACTATGTATATATTTGATTTGCAGATCACCATCCATCGTTAGCTAATAAGAGCCTTCTTGCCAATTAAAAGCACCCACCATCGCTGTTCAAAATTCAACCATATATATACTATTAATTACTGTACAAAGAACAAACGGAAAATACTATAGTGTGATTGGTGTGGTAGACCAAGCATCCAGGAAGGCCAGGCTCTTCTGACGGAATCCAACTTGTCCGTTTGTAAACAAATAACGCAAGTGTCACAAACTGAAGCATCCAAGGAAGGTTGTATCCAATACAGAGTTGAGACTAGACATGTTCTTCTGAAAAAAATAACCTTGTTCATTTCGGCTATGTAACCCATGAATGCACCCCTTCAGGTTGCCTCATACCGTCGTCAGCTGGTAAGATAGTAGTGTGTTCGGGTCCGCGGCATGGAAAATTCTCAGTAGGTGTCGAAACTCTTAGGATTAAGACTCAAAAGATCAGTTTGGTTTTCTATATATGGAATGGATGCGCATATAGTTGAACAGCTCTTCCACCACGGCCATATAGTTGCATTTGCTTGCCGATAAACATGTGTCGTCACTCTTATATTTAATAAGTACTTCGTCTGTAAAGAATATAAGATCGTTTAGATCACTAAAGTGATGATCTAAAAGATCTTATTTCTTTACAGAGGGAGTATATGATTTGATTGCCTTGCTGTCCTGAAACTTTTAACTAAGCTTGGATGCCCTACCACGTTGATTTGGCCAGCCATGTTGATCGTCACTATGCGTGTCTGGCCAGCCATGTTGGTTGTAACTAACGCTCAACAAAACAAACTGAAAAATACACGTATGATTGCGAAGCGTCAACTAAAGGCTTGGTCGATCAGACCTGTTCTTCTGACGGAAACAGCTCGTGCATTTCCAAAGAAATAACGTCCACCCCTGCAAGTTGCAGCATGATGAGTGGAAGTTGATATAATTATGCATATTTAATTTGCAGCTCACCATCCATCGTTGCCTGATAAGAGCCTTCTTGCAAGTCGAAAGTCTGTCTTGTGTAGATGAAGCACCCGGGAAGGTTCGCAAAAGGACTTGTTCTGCTGGCGGAAATAATAATGCAAGTGTTCGTCGCTGCCCTTGCAAACCGAAGCATGACCAGCGAAACTTGGCAAAATGCTGAAAATAACTCACACCATCGTGAGATGAAGTATTCTCTCCACAACAGAGTTGAGACATGGCTTGTAAAGACGCCATATATTTTTTGTAACAGCAACTTGAATGATCTAGAGATGGGAATCCATAACATTTCACTACATAAATGTGATTGGGCAGGCCAAGGAGCCAACATTTCACCTAGCACTTGCTAAGACAAACATATGTCTGGCTTAAAATTCCACGTACAGTGCTTTCAGAATTAAATGAATCGGATGGTGAGAATTAATTAATTTGGTAAAAATATGTCATTTACTTATTTCAAGGCAAGATTCAAGACCATGCTGCAGTGATTTCCATGTTTAATACCATTAGCATCATCTCCCAACGTCAACGAAGCTTAATGATGAAAAGATAATTTCTCCCCGGTGGAAATGCTAACTATTGCTCAAGGAAATAGTAGTACCTCATTCATCACTTTTTTGTTCTGGAAATGTTGTCTTTTCATGCACGCCAGAAGAACTACCAAAATGAAATAAGCAAGAAGGAATACATGACTAAATTTATTTTTTGAGGTTTTCATAATACTCCCTCTGGAAAGAAATATAAGTGTTTAGATCAATATAGTAGTGATCTAAACACTCTTATATTTCTTTACGGAGGGAGTACTAGGTTGTACACGACTGGCACTGGCGGCGCGTTGTGAGGACAATTCTGGGCTGTGGCCACCCCTTCCGCCAGCACAAAAAAATTTATAGGATACACGGCCCATTTTTGTGGCCCAGGTTGGATGTTGGACGTCACGAGGGGTTCGCCGCCCCATCCCCGTTCCCCAATGGCTCTCCTCCAGTCGCCCGCCCCCCATGGTGACCTGAGTGGCCAGGTCTTCTTCCTCCTCTCAACTACTCCTCCCCATCTCCACTAGTCCCCTACTACCCTGACACCCTGAGCAATTGCTTGAGTCCCCTCCAAATCCAGTCCCCAAATCCCCATCTTCAAATCAAGAAGTAGCAAGTGGATGTGCAGGCTGTAGCTACAAATTCGTGGGGGTTGGGGATATAGTTTTGAGATGAGATGAAGGTTGGGATTTTTTTTATTACCGTTGTTGAGTTTTGCATGGATCATGACACTGATATTCCTAATATGGATGATACATATATTTTACGTCGTCATGCTGATAAATTTACTAAAGAACATTATTTCCGAGTGGAGATATTTCAAGCAACGTTGGACAAGCCAAATGAAGGTTGAATCTAGGCTAGAAATTCATACCGTGCAAGTGTTACATAAGATGCAGAACTGAAAACTCAGGCAGTAAGCCTCATCAATGTTACAACAGTAATGAATTCAGAAACAATAATAAAGGGACTTAAGTAGCAGAACCGACACCAAAAAACACACATAGCACCGCTAATCAACAGAAAGATAAAAAATACTAGCACGCATATAAAAGCAAATGGAGCAATGCGAAGCAGACAAATTGGCATCATCATAGTGAATCGGACGATTTCTTCCACTATGACATCACTGCCCTGGTAACAGGCGGCGGATTGACCTTTGGCATGTTCTTCTTCAGCAGTGCTGCCAGTCGATCTTGCTGGATCCGCTGTGGAAAGCAACTTATGCACACCACAACCTCCCTACAAGGCACAAGCAAAATTGGCTTGGTTGGGGCCTTGGGCTTTAGACATTAGACTTTGGTGCAGGGTTTGTTTGATACCCGGCTCGGACAATCGGCACCCCTTCATCAACTAGATAGGAGTAGCGACAGATATTGCCAAGATGGTGGCGCTTCAGACTTACTGATGTATTACTCTGTAAGGTCTTTGTGAATAAATAATAAAATGGTTGCATGCATCGCTCAGATGCAGAGGTCGGAGGTCTTTCTCTTTTTTTTTTAAAGAAGAAGGTACAAGCAAAAAATTACTACTCCCGAACAGCCTTTGCATGCAGGTTTAAGTCGTCGTTGATCAGCTTGAATTGTTGGCTTAAAAAACAATCCAGCAATTTCGTTCTTTCCAGATGTGCCAAACTGCATAGGAAGCAACAGTCCAAATTAATCTCATATCACTCTGGCTTAGACACCTTACAATAGATCTTTCTTCACCAGCAGCAATAGTTGCCGTGCAAAGACAAATGTTTGCCATGGTACCATGAGAGGCACTTAATAAGGCCCAAACTTATTTAGCAAAGGAGCATTCGATCATAAGATGAAGCGCCGTCTCCAATTCCTGCATAGTGGGTCATGAGATCAGCCTCTGTTCTATAACCTTTTCTGCTGTCCAAGTCCGTCCCTGGGGTATTAACCAAAGGAAGAATTTAGCCTTGTTATCTGCCTTAATTTTCCACACTCGGTTGAGATGTGGCATGGGTATATGCATGCCTAGGAATTGGGCCTCATAAGCATCTTTGGCCAATTAAGAACTTGGCGCCGGGAAGGTCCAGGTAATGGTTTCTGTGGTTGCAGTAATCAATTCTTAAAATTATGGGAATTGTTCGAACAAATCCTCTTTGATGACATCTTAATAGATCCAGTGTATGTGCGTTCTACTGTGTCGGGAGATTCATGGCTCAAGATATGTTATCTTGTCTATAAATTGATAATTAAACTTAGCTGTTGTTAGTTTACGCCTTGCTACCAAGTTGGCCAATAGCTCATTTAGCTAGATCTGTTCAAACGCGCTCTCCTACATTGCTCAAGCCAAGCAAGCTGCTCTCTTGACCCGGAAGACGTGGCTCATTAGTTAAGTAAGCTGTGATAGTTAGTGCTTATTAACCTATTCCGACAGATGCTGCACTAATCACGCAACCTATCTAATTATTTCTAATTAATTTATGTTTACCCTCCTAGCTTAACAATTTTGTACAATAGGCCGTTTTCTTGACCTGATCTGAAACACGCAGCTTAACTTCTTACAGCATCCATGAACTAACTATACCTAGCTTTTTCTTTTCTTTTTGACAATCAATACCATGATATATTTATAGTAGCGAATAGTACATGGTAGAGATACATGAGCTGACCACAACGATTACAATACAAAATGAAGTCTAAAAGAAACGAGCAAATCTTCGAGATCTTCAAATTCTTTCTTGCTTCTGTATATCAAGTAATCTCAGTACATATAATCATATATGAGTCATTGGTCCCTGGAAACATTTCCTCTAAAGGTAATGAAATTTCCAAAAACATATACAGATGGTTTAAATCTACCAAGCCACACAAATTCATGCCAAAACTACACCCACGTATTAAAGAGAAAATACCTGAGGATGCCATGGTTGTAACGATGATGCATACGGTTCACCACAGCGCCCCTCCTGTTCTCCCGCTCCCCCGCTAGGGTTCCCCTCCCGCCGCTGCCGGCCTCCTCGCCTGCCTCCGCCGCTATCGGCCGCCGGGCGAG
>NC_057811.1:491310099-491318781 GCF_018294505.1 Triticum aestivum
CGGTGGGCGCGGCCGCGGCGGGGCCCCTTCCCCCTGCTCGCGGGACGCCGGCGTGGGGCGGCCTCCTCGAGCTGCGGTGCCGGACTTCGCGGGGTTCAGCAGCTCGGCAGCGGGCTCGCGGGGCAGCCGGCTGGTGGCGGCACGCCAGTGCCGTGGGTCTCGTGCGTGGCGGGCCGGCCGCGGCGCTCCCATCTCGGGAGGTGGCGCGCGGTCGGCCCCTGTTGGATCCAGCCGGATCTGGTGGTGGGGGTCGGCCGGCGGCGCGTGGTGGCGGTGGTGCGTGCCCGGTGACTCTGACGCTATGAGCTCGCCGGGCGACGCGGGTAGGGCAGCGGCCGGGCGTGGCCGTTGCTCCGGCCGTGGGCGGCGACGTGTGCAGGTCCGGCGGTGATGGACTCCTCCGGCGTCGGCTTGTCTGCGATCGGACCGTTTCGGCCTTCACTCCATCTCCTCGACGCTCGGTCGCTTCTCCCTTCAAAGGGCTGGCCCTTTCCCAGCTACGGTTCATCACTCGTCTCGCGCCCGGTGCAGCAGGACCGAGCTCGTCTCGCGCACAGTGCCGCCGGACCGAGCTCGTCTCGTGCACGGTGCAGCAGAACTGACCTCGTCCCCGCCCCACGGTGCTGCAGGACCGATCTTGTCTCGCGCTCCGGGCTGCAGGATGGGTCGATGGATGCCAGTGTTGGCCGACCTGTTGAGTCTCGATGCTGGGGGTGGGCCAGGGGTGCAAAGGCGGATCCGTTTTTTGCTCGTCTCTTTGGTTGGGGTAGCGGCGGGTCTCGGGTGCGGTGGTGTCAAGGTCTTGGATGCCTGGGCGGCGGCCCTGGTGGCGGTGCACGGTGCTCTTGGGCAAAGCCCGTGTCTTGGCGCTGCCCGGTGACCATGGCCGTGTGGGCGGCGTGGTTGCCGGGGTGTAGCGTTCGGCGGCGGTGAGTGTTGGCCGGGGTGAAAACCTGCTCTTTCTTCGGACGGATCGGCGACGGCGAAACTCGTTCCCTTCTTGAAGGCGTCGTCGCGGCTCTCACCGCCCATCGTGCGGCTCTGGGGAAACTCTGATCCTCGGATCGGGCGGTGGCGGCACTCCGGTGTCGTATCCTTCCTGAAGGCACCGCCTTGGAGTACACGGTTCGTTATATGCGGCTTCATCTCTTTATGGTAGTGTGCTAGGGGTGGTGTTGCTGCGCTCAGCGCTTTTGTATCCTGCCTTGGGTGTGTGTGGTGTTGACGTGCGTTTGTATCGGATGATGTGGATCTTTGCTTTATATATAAAGCGGGGCGAAAGCCTTTTTCGGTAAAAGAAAATACCTGCCATGAATGGTATTTGTGTCTAATTTGGCTGTGAATATTATTCCCTGCCGACAAGCAAGAGCACATCATGCCACCGGTTTATTTGTATTTTAAAAATGGATCATGCTACCAGATTATTAGTATTGTGTGGTCCCGTCATGAATATTTTTATGGTAATAGAAAAAGGGTAAGAAGAGGCAACTAGCTAGCTGGTACCAGAGACAGAGAGGTGTACAACTGTACATACACTGAATCATAGCGTCTATTGTTGTCTTGTTGACCTGCTGCTTGGAGAGTTCTCTCGCAATGCAACTCTAGTTCCTGCAACCTTGCATCCGCACTCCTTCGTCCTTCTGATTCTGAGGTTCATCATCTCATTCATCTAAGCAACCTTTGCTGTTCTAATTTGTAAGATTTCCCACTTCCAGAAATACTGATGTCCGTGTTTCTTTTTTTCTTCAGGAATTCACCGATTTATCTAGCTGCTCGTTTCCCACTTCTACAGGTTCTTCATCCAGCAAAATAGGGGGAATTATTTTTTGCTCCTGTTTGTGATTCATTTACCTCTCGTAAGTCAAAGGGAACAAGCAGAACACTGAATTTTTTTGCTATTCCATGGAGAGGGTGGCGCTGGTTGGTTTACAATTGGTAGTGTCGCCGATCCTGAAGAAACTCATCGCGGATGCCTCAACTTACCTTGGGGTTGACATGGCGAGTGAGCTCCATGAACTGGAGACCACCATCATGCCGCAGTTCGAGCTCATGATTGAAGCAGCTAACAAGGGCAACCACAGGATCAAGTTGGAAAAATGGGTCCAAGAGCTTAAAGAAGCCATCTGCAAAGCCGAAGACCTGCTCGACAAGCATGAGTACAACCTCCTCAAGCGCCAAGCAAAGAGCGGGAGTGCCTCCACCAGCACTTGTATGCATCCTGCGTTTAACTGGCTGTCCAATCTGGGCACCAAGAACAGGAAGGTACTTCACCAGCTCAAGGAACTGAAGGCCATTCTTGCGAAAGGCAAAGAGCTCCATGAACTTCTTTGCTTACCAGCTGGTAGTAATAATAGTGCAGAGGGCCCTGCTATTCCTCAAGCCACATCATTACCACCTCTGAAAGTAATAGGTCGTGACAAGGATCGCGATCGTATAATAAACTTTCTTACCGAGCCTGTTGGTGCTGCCACCGACTCTATATATTCAGGTCTGGCTATTGTTGGAGCAGGAGGCATGGGAAAATCCACCTTGGCACAACATGTTTACAATGACAAGAGGGTACAAGAGCATTTTGATGTCCGGATGTGGGTGTGCATCTCACGCAGACTTGATGTCCGTCGTCATACACGGGAGATCATCGAGTCCGCGGCCAAGAGGGAGTGCCCGCGTGTTGATAATCTGGATACTCTCCAGTGCCAACTAAGGGACATGCTGCAGATATCAGAGAAAGTCTTGCTTGTGTTGGATGATGTTTGGTTTGATGATTCGAGCAGTCAGATGGAATGGGACCAGCTGTTAGCTCCTCTGGTTTCACAGCTCAAGGGAAGCAAAGTTTTGGTAACTTCTCGACGGGATACATTTCCTTGTGCTCTTCGCTGTGAAAAGGTGCTCCGGTTGGATACCATGGAAGATACCCAGTTCCTTGCACTCTTCAAATACTATGCCTTCGTTGGGGCAGAAATCATAAACCTTTCATTGCTTGAAAGGCTAGAAGAGATTGCAGAGAAGATAGCTAAAAGGCTTGGACGGTCTCCCTTGGCTGCAAAAGTTGTGGGTTCGCAGTTGAAAGGGAAAATGGATATATCTGCCTGGAAAAATGCTCTAACTTTAAAGATTGAAAACTTAAGCGAGCCCAGGACAGCCCTGTTGTGGAGTTATCAAAAGTTAGATCCACGTCTTCAGAGGTGCTTTGCATATTGCAGCTTGTTTCCAAAAGGGCACAAATATGACACTGATGAGTTGGTTCACCTGCTGGTAGTGGAGGGACTTGTTGATTCATGCAACCAGAATAGGAGAATGCTAGATATTGGGAGGGATTACCTCAATGAGATGGTCTCTGCATCTTTCTTGCAACCAGTTTCTACTAGATTTCAGGGCACATACTACATCATGCATGATCTTCTTCATGATTTGGCAGAGTCGCTCTCTGAACAAGACTGCTTCAGATTAGAGGATGATAAGGTGACAGAAATACCATGCACTGTCCGACATCTATCTGTCTGTGTTGAGAGTATCAAACGACATAAGCACAATATCTGCAAGCTACGTAATTTACGCACTGTTATCTGCATCGAACCACTTACAGATGACATAAGTGGTATTTTCGATCAGGTTCTGCAATATTTGAAGAAGTTACGTGTGCTCCATTTGTGCTTTTACAATAGCAGCAAGCTACCTGAATCTGTAGGTGTGCTGAAGCACCTTCGGTATTTGAACCTCGTCAAAACTTCTATTGCCGAGTTGCCTGGATCATTATGTGCTCTTTATCACCTACAGGTACTTCAGTTAAACGATAAAGTTAAGAGCTTGCCTGACAAACTCTGCAATTTAAGCAAGCTATGGCATCTTGAAGGGTATCGCGATCTGACATACCAGCTGTATCAAGTAGCTCTGCCTCAAATTCCTTATATAGGCAAGCTAACTTTGCTCCAACATCTTGAAGAATTTTGTGTGCAAAAGCAGAAGGGGTCTGAGTTGCAACAGCTCAGAGACATGAAAGAGCTTGGTGGCAGTTTAAATGTCAGAAATCTGGAGAATGTCAGTGGAAAGAATGAAGCCATAGACTCTAAGCTATATCTGAAAAGTCACCTTGGAACCCTCAGCCTTGTCTGGAGTTGCAATGATGGCACGAGTGTAGAGGACGGTTTACAGTTGGAGATTATAGAAGGTTTGAAGCCGCCGCCTCAACTTCATTGCCTCAAAATTGAGGGCTACAAATGTGCCACGTATCCAAGTTGGTTACTTGAGGGTTTGTATTTTGAAAATTTGCAATCTTTTACGCTTGTTAACTGCAGTGCGTTAGAAGGCCTGCCACTCAATACCAAGCTCTTCAGGCATTGCACTAAACTGCAGCTCCAGAATGTGTCAACTCTGAAATCATTATCTTGTCTTCCAGCAGCACTTACTCACTTAATGATTGGCAGTTGTCCATTGCTTACGTTTATTACTGATGGTGAGCTAGAACAGCATGATGAGAGAGAGAACATCATGAGGACAGACTACTTGGCATCACAACTTGCCTTCATATGGGAGGTGGATTCCGGATCAGAAATTAGGAAAGTATTATCATCAGAACATTCATCTCTGAAGCAGTTGATGGATTCTGACAAGTCACATCTTCAAACCATTGCAAGTGCTATAGAAAGAGAAAACAACGAGGTAATGCTGAAAGAGGATATCATCAAGGCGTGGATATGTTGCCACGAGCAGAGGATTGGATTCATTTACGGAAGAAGCATCGGGATGTCGTTGGTTCCACCGTCAGGGCTTTGTCGACTTCACCTTTCTTCGTGCAGTATTACAGATGGGGCATTAGCTGTTTGCCTTGATGGTCTCGCTTCACTGACAAGGTTGGCCTTAGAGGAGATCATGACTTTAACTACACTTCCGTCGCAAGATGTACTCCAACATTTGACAAAGCTTGACTACATGTTCATCAAATCTTGCTGGTGTTTGAGGTCACTAGGAGGCTTAAGAGCTGCTACCTCTCTTTTGGAGGTTAGATTGATTACCTGCCCTTCGTTAGACTTGGCACGTGGAGCAGATTTATTGCCATTATCTCTTGAGAAGCTCCATATATCCCGTTGCGTTGTCGCAGCCAATTCCATCAGTGGTGACTTGCCGCAGCTGGTAAACCTTTCCATGTTTGGGTGCAGAAGCTCTGCATCCTTGTCGATTGGCCATCTGACCTCCCTTGAATCATTGTCACTAGGAGGTTTCCCGGATCTGTGCTTTCTTGAAGGCTTGTCTTCCCTGAAAGTTCATCATGTATATTTGAAAGATGTTCCCAAGCTAAATGCAGAGTGCATCGCACAGTTTCGGGCCCAGAAAACACTCACTGTTAGCAGCCCTGCGATGCTCAGCCAAATGATCTTGGCTGAAGGCTTTACAGTTCCATCATTTCTTTGTCTTGAAGGATGCAAGGATCCATCCGTTTCATTTGAAGAATCTGCAAGTTTCACTTCCGTCAAGTGCCTGAGACTATGCGGCTGTGAAATGCGTTCCCTGCCAGGAAATCTCAAGTGCTTCTCCAGCCTGACGACACTTCAAATCCATATGTGCCCCAATATATCATCGTTGCCAGATCTGCCATCCTCCCTCCAGAGGATAGTCGTGTGGCATTCCGAACTCCTCAAGAAGAGCTGCCAAGCCCCGGATGGAGAAAGCTGGCCAAAGATTGAGCATATTCGCTGGAAAGAATTCAGAGAATTTTGATCCAGCTTCACAGCTACAATGAAAATGGGAAGGTAAAGATCCCACCAATGCACTCTCCAAGATAATAACTTGTAATATTTATTTCATAGAATTTTACTGTTTAAAATGCTTTATTTAAACAGCTGGCCCGAGACCTGCCCTCTCCAGTGACCTCCTCCACCTATGATCAAGACGAGTACCTCAAACTCGTCTTACCCCAGTTCAACTCTCTCCTATCTGTCGCCGAATGCTCCATCGACTTCACCGAGACATGTCTAACTTTGCATCCTGATGTACTATCATTGTAGTTTTTTTTCATTATCCTCCCTTTGTGTTACTTTTGGTTGGTACCGGTTGTACCTGCTATATGAGTATGCTGTGATTTCTGAAGGCCAAGATCCATATAAACATTGTTGTGTTTCTTTTGGAAAAAATAAAAGTAACTGGGAGGCTGTTTTGGATAAAAATGGCTTTATTTCAAAAAGGAAATCTGACTAGCAATGCTCTTCCTCTAGTTTATCTGTACCAATGTTCTGTGCTGGGTGCATCATTCATACTGTGAACGAATGTCCGCCCCAGCCCCGGGTGCACCAATGTTCTCAGCTCACATGAATCTGTGTTGTACGTACTATCAATCTACTCCCTCCGTTCCTAAATATTTGTCTTTCTAAAGATTTCAAAAAGTGACTATATAGGAAGCAAAATGAGTGAATCTACACTCTAAAATATGTCTAAAAAGACAAATATTTAGGAACGGAGGGAGTATCATGCATGTGATTTCTTGTCTGTACGTTATCTTAGCCGGATTTACAATAACTGACAGAGACTTAATACTATAATGGTATTTTTGTTTTTGCCATTTAGCGTCTCTATACACCATTGATGACATGTTTTAATTGGCATATAAGATGGTCAAACCAATTCTGAACATGCAAATTCAACCAAAACAGAGTTGAAAAATGCTACTGCGCTGCAGATCTGTATCACAATTATGGATCATCAAGCTAGTAAACCAATACCATCTGCAACTTTGTCAGAAGACTGCATTTGTTTCCAGTCAAATTTGTTGCATAGGTTGCTCTTTTCACATAATCTAACAGGGAACTGAAAGTCCAGTAAGTCCAAACAGTAAAATTTGTTCGACTATTGAGAGAGATGACATACATACTTTTGAATGACAACCTGGATGATCTAGAACCAGAATTTACGACATTCAACTACATAGGGCAAGGAGCCAATTTTTGAAGGAGTAACATATCTCAAAAGCTAAAAAGAGAGGGCTGGCCTTCTGCATTATTTACTCGTCGTTGAGTTCAGGATGACCCTTGGCATGCTTTGAAACAGAGTCTCAACGCCATCATCTTCACGCAACACATTCATGAAACAGAGTCTCCTTTCCAAAATTAGACATGCCACTGAAATAATCATCCAGAGAGTAGCACTGCAATGGTCGGTCCATAAATTTTTTATCAGTGCTGTAGAAGACTGTAAGCTTGTATAAAAATATCCAAATTGCTGAAAAACATGAGAAGAGCGTATATGTAAAATCACACATCTTCATTACTGAAAAATGCAAAACCTGCTGATGCAAAAACATAATGTCCGCCCCAGCCCAGTTTCAGTTCACATGGATCTGTGTTGTACTATCAATCTATCATGCATTGATTTCTTGTCTGTACGTTACCTTAGACAGATTTACAATAACAGACAGAGACTTAATACCATAAAGCTGTTCCGTTTTGCCATTTATAGAATCTCTATACACCATTGTTGACATCTTTTAATTGGCGCACAAGAATGGTCAAACCAGTTCTGAACATGCAAATTCAACCATAAAGAAGCATGATAAGCAGCAGGCAACAGAAAAAAGTATCAAAAATGCTACTGTGCTGCAGATCTGCATCTTGTTTATGGATCAGCAAGTTGCATCTGCAACTTGGTTAGGAGACTGCATTTGTTTCCAGTCAAATTTGTTGCATAGGTTGCTTTTTTCACATATCTAAAAGGGCACTGAAAGTCCAATAAGTCCGAACTGCAAAATGTTTGCGGCTACTAAGAGAGACGACATATAATTTTGAATGACAACTTTGATGATCTAGAATTAGAAATTCACAACATTCAACTGCATATATGTGACGGGGCAAGGAGCTAATTTTTAAGGAGTAACATATCCCAAAAGCTAAAGCGAGAGGGCTGCTGGCCTGCTGCATTATTTACTTGTCGTTCAGTTCAGGATGTTCCATGGCGAGCTTCGGCGACAATTTCTGGTGATTTAAAGGCCCAACGCCACCATCTTCATGCAACCCAGTAACAAAACAGTCTCCTTTCCAACATTAGACAGCCCACCAAAATAATCATCTGGAGAGTAGAACTGCGACGGTCCGTCACATAAATTTTTTTATCAGTGATTAGACTGTAAAAGACTACAAGCATGTATAACAACACCCAAAACACTGGAAAAGATAAGAATATATATGTAAAATCACGCATCTAGTCATAACTGAAAAATGTACAATCTGCTGTTGCAAAAACGTAACTGCCTGCACCTCACATACTTGTACTAACTAATCTCTAACTGAAGGCTGACACACCCGGAGAAACAGCCGAACATAAAGATAGATTTGAACGAGTACATACCCGTCTAGTCATAGATTTGAAGATATATCTGAACACAGCCGAACACAAAGGCTCACTAGTAGAAAAAGAGGCTTCCATACGCCCCCATTAGTCCCCAAAATAATCGAACCGCGACCAAAGGGGTCTTTAGTCGCGGTTCGGGAGGAGACCCGCGACCAACTATCTGGGCCCAGCGCGCTCGGTCGACAGCTGGCGGACGGGGGGGGTTTAGTCCCGGTTGGCCTGGCCAACCGGGACTAAAGGTCCTCAGGCTGGCCCGAAGGCCTTTAGTCGCGGTTGGCCAGGCCAACCGGGACTAAAGGCCCATCCCTATATAGGACTCAGCTCACTTCACTTAGCCACTTTAAGATT